>NC_135489.1:61332640-61615192 GCF_052094955.1 Ictidomys tridecemlineatus
GTCCTTGATTTTATTTGTGTTCTTTATTACATTTATTGATTTGTGTTTATTGAACCAATCCTGCATCCTTGGAATGAAACAAGCTCAATCATGGCATTATCTTTTTAAGAGCTATTAAATTAAATCTGAAAGTACTTTATTGAAGACTTTTGTATTTATATTTATCAGAGATATTGGTCTATAACTGTCTTTTTCTATTGTGGCCTTTATAGATTTTGTTATCAAGATAATTCTGACTTCATAGAATGAGTTTTAAATCTTTCTTTTCCTGTTTTATGAGTCAATTTGAGCAGCATTGTTGTTAATTCTTAAAATATTTGGTAAAATTTAGCAGTGATTCCATCTTGTCCTAGGATCATTTTTTTCTTCTTCTTTTAATCTGAAAACTTCTTATTACTGCTTCAATATCGTTTCTTGTCATTAATATATTAAGGTATTTTATATCCTCTTTGTTGAATTTTGGTAAGTTATAGGTGTTGATAAATTTTCCCATTTCTTCTGGATTTTCTAATTTATTAGGTACAGAATTTTTCAAACTTTCCCTGATGATCATCTGAATTTCACTCTTATCTATATTTAAGACTCCTTTTTTAAGTTTAACTTTATTTCCTTGGTCCTTCTCTTTCTTTTTGTCAGTTTAGGCAAGGGTTTGTCAACACAATTATTTCAAGGAACCAACTGTTTGTTGTATTGATGCTTTATATTATTCTTTTAGTCTCTAATTCATTTATTTTTTTCTCTGATCTTTACTATTTCTTTTCTTCTATGGATTTTGGATTTTTTTTCTGTCAGACATTATGATGAATCATGACATTATTAATTTGAGTTCTATTTTTATTTTTTGATATAGGCATTCATTGCTAAACTTGCTTATTAGCACTGCTTTCCCTGTTCTGGTATGTTGTGGTTTCATTTCATTTGATTCAAGGAGTTTTAAATTTTCCCCTCTGATTTTTCCCATAATCTACTGTTCATTTAATAGTGTGTTGGCTCAATTTCCATGTGTATGTGTGATTTATGCAGTCATTTCTAGTTTCTTTTTATTGTCATCAGATAAAATACAAAAAAATGATTTAATTTTTTTAGTTATACATGGACACAGTATCTTTATTTTGTTTATTTATTTTTATGTGGTGTTGAGGATTAAACACAAGAACTCACATGGGCAAGGCGAGCACTCTACCAGTTAGCCACAACCTCAGCCCAAGAAATGATTTCATTTAAAAACGTTTGGTAGGAGTTGATCCATAACCTAATATATGGTCTATTCTGGAAAATATATTTGGGGCTAAAGAAAATAATGTGTATTTTGCAACTGTTGGATGTAATATTTTGCAGATGTTTGTTAAGTCCATTTAACCTATGTTTGTAATGTAAACCTGATGTTTCTTTGTTGAATTTTTTTTTTTGGTCTAGATGATGCATTTATTGTGGCCTATATTTCCATTATCTCTAATTATGTTTGTTTCTAAAAATTGGGTGCTCCAAGTCTTATTGCTAATGCATTTATAATGATTATATCTTTGTGATGAATTGTTCCCTTGATCAATATATAGTGACTTTATTTTCTTTTCTGATTTTGTTTTAAAGTCTGTTTTTTCAATTATAAATATATCTAATCCTTTTTGCTTTTGGATTCCCTTTACTTGGAACATCATTTTCCACCCTTTCACTATCACTGTGTGTATATCTTTGCACATGAGATAAGTTTCTTGTAGGTAGCATTTTGTTCGTTCATATTTTTTAATCCATTTAGCCAATCTACATCTTTTATATGGGAAATTAATAACATTTACACTCAGGGTGCTTATCAAAATGTATGTACTTGTTCCTGTCATTTTGTTCCTTTTTCTTCTGGTGGTTTTGAATATTACATGTTTTATTCACCTTAGAAATTAGATGGTTTACTATTTTGAAAATGTATGATTCTATACTATTACTCAGGTCTACTCCTCTAGTGGGATTCACTTTGTCACATTTGCTGATGATTTTATCTTTCTCCTCTTCTGGGTATATTATTCCCTTTTGTATTGTCTTAGCTGTTCATCACTGTTAACACAATACCTGAGAAAACTCTTAAAAAAAGGAAGATTTATTTTGCCTCATGGTTACAGAGTTTTCATTTTGTGATGGGCCAGCTCCATTCCTTTGTGCCTAAGGTGAGGCAGAACATCATGATGGGCTTGGCAGATGGGCTTCCCAGCTCTGGCAGCTGGGAAGCAGAGACAGGGACAGGAAGGGGCTGGTGACAAGACATATTCCATAAGGTCCTGCCCCCAAGGATCCACTCCTTTTAGCTAGACCCCACTTCCTACAGTTTCTACTACCTCCCAGTAACCCACTCATATTATGAAGCCATCAGTGAATTAATCCACTTAGGAGATCATAGTCCTCATGATTCAATCAATCATTTCCTAAAAGCCCCACCTCTGAATATTATTGCATCAGGGACCAAGCTATTGAGTATGAGCCTTTGGGGATATTTTCGATCCAAATCATCACAAGTATCTTCAATGATGCTGGTCTAGTGGTCATGCATTTCCTTAATTTATTCTTATCCAAGGTCTTTATCTCTCCTGTTTGCTTGAAGACTAATACAGGGTAGTGCAGTCTTATTTGGCATGCCCTTCCATTTCCCAGACTTTCTTCTTTTTAAAGATCACCAGTCAGAATGGATTATAATCAGTCATATGGACCCATTTTACCTTAATTACTTCTTTAAAGGCCCTATTGCCAAATAAAGACTCATTCTGAAGTATTGGTGATTGAGACCACTATGAATTTGGGGGCACATAACTCCACCATAATAGGCAGGTGTAGAGAGTTTGGTTATCTCTGGTGAGCATCAGGGATCTCAGTGCCACCACAGTGTTTATAGCAGGGGGTGCTCATGGGGCCTGTGGATGAGAATGGGGTGGCATGGCTGTAGAAATTCTGCCTTTGTTTTCACAACAAGTGATGATAAGTGACCTCATGCATGAGTCAGTCAGTAAACAGCCCAAGGACAACCAGAGTCTCTCGGACTAGTCAAATGGTAGATTGCTTGATAAAAGTGAGGTGTTGTTTACATTATTAGTATCATATATAGACTATAAATTCAAAATCCAAAGTGGTTGTGCAGAATATTATGAATTATGAATCCATGTGATATAACCTAGGAAACAAGCCTAGTTGATGTCACTCCTTGAAGGTAAGTACTGATTTAATTCACCCAATGAAGCCAATCTGATGTTTGTCATCATGTTGTTAGAGTGATAGATATTTTAAATATGTGACCAGTTTGGAGACATGTCTAGAAGCTTAAACACACATTACTTCCCATCTCTGTACATCAGGCAACCACACCAACATCAATCATCCCAAAAGGATGTGATGAAACTCACTCAGTGTATCTTGTCAACACTGTTGAATAAAATGAGGTTGTTTTGCATTTTTCTACCAATTGGCCAAGACAGAACCAAGATAAATGTGGGTCCAGGTCTATGGGGAATGAAAGAAGCAAGAATGATGTGATAGGTTTGTCTTAAGTAAAATGTGTCCAATTAAAAGTGTTGTCCTCAGGGATGGGGTTATAACTCAGCGGTAAAGTACTTGCCTTGCACATGTGAGACACTGGGCCAATCCTCAGCATCATATAAAAATAAATAAATAAAATATTGTGTCTATATTTTAAAAAATTGTTGTCTTCAATTCTGAGATTATGCCTTTCTTAAATTTTGCATTAAAACTCACTTTTAAGAAATCAATGTCATAAATTTAGTTTGAAGTCTTTAACTTTCTGTTTATTATAGTTTTACTACTTGGCCAAGGCAAAACAAAAAAAAATACATCACACCTTGTTTTGGGAATATCAAATGATTTGTTTATTTAGAGGCTCCATAAATGTATAAAGTTGAAGATTGTTCCTGTAGAGCAGCATTTCCTGGGCCCCAGAGCAGTTCCAGAAGCTGTGCAGTAAGGCAGCTTATGTGGGGACCTGTGTGTGCATATCAAGCAGAAGAGGCATCCTTATCTTCCTCATTGTTAGTGAGGGGTACCTCCCTGGCTCTTGGCAGTTCAGGTCCCTGTGGATTCTGGGTCTGCAGTGAGGGGAGCATCCTCAATGCAGAAGGTCTGAAGGGGGAGGGACTCTGAAATTATTCCCTCTTTGCAGAGAATGATGGTCCCAGCTGTGGGTGTCCCTCTATAGGACTTTCTGATAATATTGTCTAGGTATAATTGAATAACCTCAATGACCTTGTGGCTTATGAAGTTTCCTGCCAAGAACCTACAGACTATGATGGGAATAGTAGGACCCTGATAGATTTTTTTGCTCTTGCAGGAGCAATTCATCTGCCAATTGACTAGTAAGACCAATGGTAAACTAATCATGGCTGCAAGAAATGAGGTATTTCCAAGAGGACCTTGGAAATACACTTATTTTCCTAATAGTAGCACGAAACTTTCTCTGAGGGTCATAGCAGAGCCATTCAGAACAGAGGCTTTTATTTGTATTATATGCTTAGCAGTACCCTTTTTAACAACATGCTGTGATTTATATAATATCAACTGTTAACCCTCTTTATTTGATTTCTTCATCTATGGATTCAACTAACCTCAAATCAAAAATATTGAGAAAGAATAATTTGTTGTATTGAACACACAGACTTGCCCCCTTGCTATTATTACCTTTGCAGTACTGTATAATAGCTATTTCCCTGGGCCCAGAGCCCATGGGAAATATGAGGTGCAGGGCATGAGGCCCCCCCTCCAGAGAATCTGAATTTCCACACACTGGGAATATACCTTCTGTCCACTGTGATTGTGGTACTTGGGTTGGGGAGCATCCTTATTTGGGGGTCTCTTGAAGCAATGACTGAGACTAAATTCTGACCTGCTTGGAGATGCCCTCTCTTTCAGGTAGGGTGCTCAGGATGCATTGGAATATTCCTGGAGAGGGGGCCTGACTGGCACGTCTGTAACTAATTCACTGATAGTGAGCCTGTGACTGAGGTGATAATGATGGCTCACAGGTATCACTAACCAGACCCAGTGACCACCATTTTTGCATGAATTAAGTAAAATTCCATGTAGTTAGGATTCAGATGTGGAAATAAGAAGAAGCTTGCCCTGAAGCACACAGTGGGTGTGGGAGGAAGGGAATGGGGGGTGCTCAAAATTGCCAGCATGGCCTCTTCTCACAACTCATTATGGGTTTATAAACCCTCTGAGAGAGTAGCCAGGACTCCTGACCCTACAAATATTCTCATGAGGACCTTGGCAAGGACTGGTGTTTCCCTACTAAATCTAAATGCAGAAAACAGGCCACTTTGCTCACCCACATAGCAGCTCCTGGGGCAGGTGGTTGTTAGTTGTTCTCTACCTTCCATGGGATAATCCACAGTTCTCCGTAGAAAGGACAAACCTTCTGTTTGTGGGGAGCACATACCCTCTAAAGCTGAGAGATGCCTGTCTATTTAACAAAGCATGGGAAATCTTCAGTTGTCCTCATGAACAATATTAATCAACAGAAAGAAGTAGCCATTTCAGGAGCACCCTTTCATCAGCTTGTTGTTAACATCTTAGCATGAAAAGCCCCTCATGCAAAAGAGAACTGTGCAATGACTCACTCCTGCCCTAGGGAAATGTGGAGTGAGTCATCCACACCCAGGGAGGTGCTAGACCTATGCGGGTATCCTTGGCTGCATCAACTGGAAGAGAATGGAAGGGAGAAACTGCCATTTCACTGGGCTGTGTGGTTTCATTATTCTTTCTTGTAAAGGAAAAGGAAACATTTTTCAATAAACTTGAAATCTATGGCACCACTAAAAGAGGAGAGAGGGTGCAGGGCAGATAATCTTTTTAAGTAGAAAATGTGCCTTACCTCTGCATTATTTTGAGAATTGTTGTTAGAGAACTTGATCATGATGTGTAATTGAAAGAAAATTCTAAGTAAATCATATTCATTACACAATAATGAATATGATTTTCTTAGAATATGTTATCTACATTATTTCAGGAAATATTTTTGAAAAGTATTTTGTTTATTGAAATCAATCCCATTGGCATTATTAAGTAAACATTAATAAAGTGGGATAAAATATATTTAGGTTATTTTTGTTTTCCCCTTATCACTTTATTCATGAATTTTAGTAGGTTAGCAAGATAAAGAAAATCAGAATGTTCACCTTTCTCAGAATCATGGTCATTATCACAACTAAGTAATTTATGGAAATTTAATTTTTTAAAATTAATGTCCATAACAACTGTGGGTCAGAGCAGAGGCCAGCAAAATCCTGTAAAGGAAGAACTTTTTCAGGTCTATACATGGAATCTGCAGTTTTTTTTCTGTTAGGAGGCAATGACATTACAAAGGAACAGAAGTTCCTGAAGGTTTTCCCAAGCAGAGAACACCAATTGGGGGGGGCCGTGATGACAGTGTCTCAGTGTTTCAGGGTTTTGGCTGGAGAACAAGGCTTGTGTTGACCCTCTTGTGTTTCCAGTTGGCTGAGTGGTTTCAAATTCACTGAGAAGGAAGAAAAGATGTGGAGTATCTGTGGGAAGTCACTGTGTCAATTCTCTGTGGGAGCTTTATGAAGTGTCTATGTGAAGTCTTCATGTGTGTCTCTCAAAATCTGTGTAAAATCTGAATGAGATTTCTGTGTTTCTATGAGATATCTCTGTACTTTGTCTTTCTCTGTGGTGAGTGATTTGTGGTTAGGAATCTGTAGGAAATCTCTGTGGAGATGTTTCTCCAGGGTCTGGAACTCTGAGGGAGGTCTCTGTGAGGACCATGTGTCAGTGAAAGATTTTGGTAGGTCTGTTAGGTCTCTCCTGGTACAAGTCTCCATCAGAGGTCTCTCTGGGAAGTCTGTGTCGGGGGTTCTTTGAGATATCTGCATGAGGACCCCGAAGTTGGCATTATTTCTGAGGAAGGTCTTTGGATTTCTGTAACCACTGTGTTGGAGGTTCTGTGATGGTCTCTGGGGCAGTTATTTATTTGGGTCTCTGAAGGGCTATGTGGAAGTGTTTAACTTGTGTCTGACAGAGAATTCTGTAAAAAGTTTCTGTGGGGGTCTCATTGTGTCTCTGTGGGATCTCCTGGGGGTCTCATTGTGTCTCTGTGGGATCTCCTGATTTTTGGCATTACTGCCCTTCATAGATGACAGAGGTGAAGAGCAGAGGGCACAGTGACTTCCTCTCTCATGCTTCTGGATGTCTATCAGTGTCACTAATTGTGGCATTATCTCCTTGGGATCCTTGGGACTAGCTCCTCTGCCTCTCTGGGCTCTGAGAGAACCCAAAGGGGCCAGATTCAAGGAACTAATTCTTTTTTAGTCCATTTGGTTTCTGGGTCTATTCTTGATCGTGGGCCCACCATGTGGTCTCTATGATCATTGAAGAGACAGGACTTGGCTCAGGAGTGGCCTGTAGGGCCTGTGACTGCACCAGGAGGGACTGTCTGACCCCACATATGTAGTAATGTGAAGCATCAGAGCAGGGTCATGCCTATATTATCTGCCTTCATGGCATCTCCTGCATAGGATTCTCCATCAGGGAACAAACAGGGCAGAGAGCCCTTGAGTGGTGCCTGGGTGAGTGGCACATTCCCTTATGTCCATTTTGTCCTTTTCCCAGGCTGCTGTGCTTCATATCTACCTGTATGCCAAGCCTAAGCTACTCTGCCTCCTTTCCTGGCTCCATCATTTCTGATTCTCCACATCCCACTCTTTGCCCACTGTAGAAATTTATTTATTTATTTATATTTTTTAAACTGGGGATTGAACCCAGGGGCACTTAACCACCTGACCTTTAGGCCTAGCCCTTTTAAATATTTTTTTTTTATTGTAGACAGCATTTCTCTAAGTTTCTTAGGGCCTTGCTAAGTTGCTGAGAATGGTTTTGAATTTGTGGTCCTTTTGCTTAAGCTGGGATTATAGGCATGCACCACTCTGGGAGTCTGGAGATTGTTTTTGTATCCACAGTTGGGCCCAAAGTGGGATACAGTGGACCATGGACTTGGCCCTTAGCAGTCAACTCACAGTTTCCACATCCACACATGGGGTACTCCATCCTGGCCAGTGCTCTTGAGTATGAAGAAGCAGGGGGAGAGGCAGGTGACATGGCCATGTCATAGGTCTGAACTAAGAGGGGCTTGTAGGACCCATTTCCATGCCAGGGTCTATCAGACAAAGCAGGGTTCCTAAAGCAGACCTATGATCTCAGCTCCTCTGGAGGCTGAGGCAGGATGATACCAAGTTTAAGGCCAGTCTCAGCAGCTTAAAGAGACCCTGCCTCAAACAAAACAAAAACACAACAAAACAAATAAATAAACAAACAAAACAAATTAAAAGGGCTGAGAGTATAGCTCTATGGCAGAGAGCCATGGGTTCAATCCCCAGGACCACACACACGCGCGCGCACACACACACACACACACACACACACACACACACACACAGATATGTGAGGGATTAGACTCTCCCACCTCTGAAGTCAGGACCAACACACCAAGCCCCTCCCTAACTTTCCTGTACCCATTTTGTGGTATGTGAAGCCACCTGTCCCCACAGATGCCCAAAGTTCAAGGGAGGGGGATAGAAGGGAGTGAATTTGAGTCAGATCTTGGGTGGTTTTTGTAGGGTTGCTTCATATGGCAAGTCTCCATTTTATTCTCTTATTTGTTTATGTAATGATCAAATGATGAATACATCTTACAGTGAGGGAATCGGGGTGAGTGTGGTTCTCAATGTCGCTTTCACCTCTCTGCTTGCCCTCTCCCTTCTAGAAACCACTGTGAGGAAGAGCAAATCCTGACCCTCTTTCCTGTGTGTCACCATACAGCACAGACAGAAGACACTACCTAAAATAAAAAGAGCATGAATTAGGAAGAAATAGACATCTCTGTAGGAAGAGCCCTTAGCACACAGTGGATGTGGTCATGACAAAATACTTTTTCCTCCACATGAAATGAACTATTTCTTGGGGAAAAGATTTCCCAACATAAAAGAAGTGAGAAACATAATGATATTCACCAGACAACAAACTTCTATGAAGACAGCTGTGCCTATGATGGTGGACATGATGGCCTAAGACACCTGCTTCCCTAGGCTTATGCTGGCAGGGGCTAGTGAGTGGTGCAGACACCCTGGGAAGCATGGCCTGTTTGCTCTTCTTGTCATTGATCCATCTCTTTTTGGTTGGTGGCTATGGCCCTTGGGCCAGCTTGATGACCACAGGCCAAATTACACATCACTACTCTTTGCTCTGGGGAGGGACCCTTATAGTCACAGGAATATCTGCCAAGCAGGGTCTAGAATTACTCTTTGTGCAAATTATCCTTTGAGGTAGAAAGGTCATGCAGAAACTCCATTTTCTCCTCTATGATCCATGTAACAATAGTTATGAGTATCTGGGCATCAGCTTCCCCCTTGTCTACAAACTCTGTGCTTATTACTGACATGAGCATTGGGAATTGGCTGATGGGTATTTATTTTTTTCAAGAAATATGCCATACCTTTTCCTTTATTGAGGAGAATGCATTGCAGAAAGTTTCTTACTCTGTTCCTGAAGTGTGTCTCTGAAGGAACCTGTCCTTTCTCTGGAGGGAGGCTCAGAGGACTTGTCCCCACAGTGTCTCCTATTTCCTTGGCCTGGGAAGGAGGCATACTCACCAGCATGGGAGGGCTTTTCTCCTAAAAACCTTCCTTCCTGCTGTCCTGACCTGGGCCACACACAGCCCTTTCTCTTGTCAGTGGAACCAAAGATGTTTCTCTTGTTCTTCCATGGGTCCTGCAAGTTTGATATCTTGGGCTCTTGCATGTCCTGGCTGCTCTTTTTGCTGATTTGGAGATGACATATCCACTGGGATGTTGACATACTGCTAATGGATATGTTTAGGAAGGTGGACAGGGTTTTCTGGGAAGGCAGGATGTCAAGAGAACAGTCCTGAAGGAACATACCAGTGTCTCAGTCTTGAAGGATGATGCTAGTGGCCACATCTTAAGGCTAGTTTTCTGGATCAGCCTCTGTTCTCAGTCAAGAATCTTCTAATTCTTGGGAAATGGAACTTCAAGAGTGGGAGGGAATTTACTGGTCTCAGAACTCCTCAGATTCACATGAACAATTTGGGCGTTGGACATCTTGTTTTCTCATGGTGACTACCTCTTCAGAGGGCTCCTACTCTGCCTTCTCTATCTCCCTGATGTCTTTGGCCTTTGAAGTTTGGGACTCTACATTGATATAGTGTTGACATGTTGTGGCATGGGTCTTGTGAGCCCACACTCCACTCTCCAGTGGCTCATGCCTGCCCTATTTTGAGCTTGGACACAGCTTCTTGCTGCCCCTCCCAGGCTCCAGGACAGAATTGCTTTGCCAGGTTCTGCCCACAAGATACTAAGTGGGGGCACTGAAAGGCAGGCTGCCCCCATGTCCAGTTGGAGGGCCTCTGAGGGCCCACAGTTTTCACCAGATGGAGTCCTGCACAGGGACTCAAGTGAGGGTCCAGGGAGAGGATTCTTCAGGGTGATACCTTTCTGAGTGGGTTCTCCCAGGACCTTGGCATTGTGGACAAAGATGTCAGCCCTAGAATCACAATAGGCTGACGAGGGAAGGGAAGACTATAGGAGGACTGAAGCTTGAGACTTTCTCAATTTGAAGAGCTTTATGTGCTTGAGGACCTTGAAGGGCAGGCCCCTCTGTGACTCACACAGAGACTTTTAATATGTGCTACCAGCACCTCATGAGTGCCAGCATCCAGGAGGGATATAGTACAGGTAGGAAAGTACTCCCAGGAGGGAGAACTCCTGAGAAGTGTTTCTACAGGTTTCTCAACCTTTCTAGGATAGTTTGTCCCCAGATTCCTTGTGAGTGTTTGAATTTTCAGGTGGTGCAGACACATGGTATGTTGCAATCCTTGAATGACAACTTCCCACAGGAATGATGCTTCTTTGATCTACTACATTTTCCTCCTTGCATGTACTTGCAAGGTATCTGTATGCTCTTATCCGGTCTCTTGATGAATCATTTCCTGAGTCACTTTTTGAGAATCTGATCAAGTCTCTTCCTAACTTTGTCTCAGAGATGACTTCTAGAACCTTCATTGGGAAGCTGTTTTAGGATCATTCTCAGACTATGTCCCAGAACATTGCCCAAGTACTTTCATACCTGTTCTATTTCTGGGTTCCCTGCCCTTCTGGCTGCTATCATCTAGAATCATGGAGCTCCAGAAAGATCCATAATTATTCTTTACCATATCTGTGCTTGGGAATTTTACCCTGGGCTCCATTGGGTCTGAAGATAGCTGGATCTTGTGGAATACTCCACACCAGTGCTGAGTGAACCTTTTCTCAAAGGTGTTACTCCAATTTCTTCTGGTGCTAATTACTGATAAAGTAACTTGGGAGTCTGGCAGTGGACTTGTGTTTCTGGGAGGCAATGTGCTGGCTGTGAGTTATCTAAAGATTTCCTGAGATATTTTGCTCACATAGGGTAAAGCTCTCATACTTTTTAGTTGCTTCTTCAAAAGGTGGTGTTCTAAGTGTTAAACAGCAATTAAAAAAGGATATTTCAACTCCTCTTGGGTTGTAGGGTTGTAGGGCATAAAATGAAACAGGAACTATTCAGAAGTGAATGGCTGATGGAATTTGGAGAGACAATGTTTGATGGCCCTTGTTCTTTTTTTTAATTTTAAATTGCTTTTATTTTTTAAATACATGACAGTGGAATGAATTACAATTCTTATTAAACATATAAAACACAATTTTTCATATCTATTTGTATATAAAGTATGATCACACCAATTCATGTATTCATACATGTACTTTGGATAATGATGTCTATCACATTCCACCATCATTGCTAATCCTCTGCCCCCACCCTTCCTCTCCTATCCCTCTGCCCATGCTCCGTTCTCCAAAACCCACTATGAGTCAGTCACCTTATATCAGAGAAAACATTCATCATTTGTCTTTTTGGGATTGGCTAACTTCACTTGGTGTTATCTTCTCCAACTGCATCCATTTACCTGCAAATGCTGTGATTTTATTCTCTTTTTTATTGTGTATATATTGCCACATGTTTTTAATCCATTCATCTTCGAAGAGCATTTAGGTTGGCTCCACAGTTTAGCTATTGTGAATTGTGCTGCTATAAACATTGATGTGGCTGTGTCCCTGTAGTATGCTGTTTCTAAGACTATACTTGGGTATAGTCTTAGGAGAGGGAGCTGGGTCAAATGGTGGTTCCATTCCCAGATTTCCAAGGAATCACCATACGGCTTTCCATATTGGCTGCACCAATTTGTAGTCCCACCAGCAAAGTATGAGTGTACCTTTTCCCCCACATCCTCATCAATACTTATTGTTTTTGACTGAATAATAGCTGCCATTCTTACTGGAGTGAGATGGTATCTTAGAGTAGTTTTGATTTGCATTTCTCTAATTGCTAGAGATGATGTACATATTTTCAAATATTTGTTGATTGATTGAATATTCTTTTCTGAGCAGTGTCTGTTCATGTCCTTGGCCCATTTGATTGGATTATTATTTTATTTATTTTTTGGTGTTTAGCTTTTTGAGTTCTTTATAGACAGTATAGAATAGAGGACACAGAGACTAACCCACAGAATTACAATTATCTTATATTAGACAAAGGCACCAAAAACATGCATTGGAGAAAAGACATCCTCTTCAACAAATGG
Source organism: Ictidomys tridecemlineatus (assembly GCF_052094955.1). Taxonomy (NCBI): domain Eukaryota; kingdom Metazoa; phylum Chordata; class Mammalia; order Rodentia; family Sciuridae; genus Ictidomys; species Ictidomys tridecemlineatus. The sequence continues at coordinate 61,345,320 of NC_135489.1, forward strand.
TGCTGGGAAAGCTGGAAATCCATATGCAATAAAATAAAATTAAACCCCTATCTCTCACCATGCACAAAACTCAACTCAAAGTGGATCAAGGACCTAGAAATTAATCTAGGAGACTTTGCATGTAATAGAAGAAAAAGTAGGCCCTAATCTTCATCATGTGGTATTTGGCCCCAATTTTCTTAATAAGACTCCTATAGCACAAGAATTAAAACCAAAAATCAATAAATGGGATGGATTCAAACTAAAAAGTTTCTTTTCAGCAAAAGAAACAGAGAGCTTACATCTTTGGAAGCAAATTTTTACCCCTCACACATCAGATAGAGCACTAATTGTTAGATGGCCCTTGTTCTGAATCTGAGCCACTGGTGGGGCCAAGGATAAGGATAGGTTGGAGTCAAAGTCTGAGGTTGGACTACATGGTGGAGCAAGGGCTGAGACAAAAAATTGCCATGCAGGTTCCTTAGTTTGAACTTGTACTGAGATGGAATTAGAGAGTCTACTGAATAAAATGGAAAAATGCTTAGTGGGGATCCCTATAGTAGGCACCAGAGCTTTGCTGTTTAGAAGGTTCCCACAAAAGTCGATAACATTTGTGCTGTAAGTGGTTTCCCAAAACTTGGGGTAAAAAAGCTGCTGAGAAAAAGAAACCTGCTGTGTTTTTCCTTTTGTTTTCCACAAGGGTTGTGGGGTGGTTGTGTCCTTCTCATTGTCCAGTGACTTTACTGTGTTCCACAGAGAATAAAGGGAGTCATCTGACACCTTTTTGTTTTCAACATACAAATTTTCAGTTCTGTTCTTTTGCTCATCAGTATCTCCTGAAGTTTCTGGACAACAGAGTTAATGAAAGAGGTACCTTCAGTCTCTTCCTGAAAGTGTGCGTGGTTTTCATAGAATGTGTCCTCTGGTGGGTGGGAAACATGATCTCTCTGGTATTCACTGTGTGAATAATTGGAGAACATGAAACTCTGGGACAGGTGGACAGAACATGGCCTGAGATTGCTGGGACAGAAGATGGCAATGGAACAGAAGGAGGTGATGAGACAGGAGATGGTGATGGGACAGGAGAAGGCAATGGGAAAAGAAATGGCAATAGGAAAATGTTATAGTTTGGATGTGAGATATCCCCCAAAAGCTCATGTGTGAGACAGTGAAAGAACAATCAGAAGAGATGATTGAGTTGTGAGATTATTAACCCAGTCAGTCATTAGCTGAGTGTTAACTGAAGTGGTAGGGTGTGGCAGGAGTGAGTGATTTATTGGGGTGTGGTTATATGGTATATATTTTGCATCTGAAAAGTGGACTCTCTCTCTGCTTTCTGATCACCATGTAAGCTGCTTTCCTCTGTCACACTCTTCTGCAATGATATTCTGCATCACCTCAAGCCCCAGGGAATGGAGCCAGACTTCTATAGACTGAGACTTCAGAAACTATAAACTCACAAATAAACTTTTTCTCCTTTACAGTTCTGATCAGTCCCTTTAGGCACAGCAGCAAAAAAGCTGACTAAAACAGATAACATCATGTTTCATAGAACATTTTAAAAGCTTCTAGTTAAGTCTTCATTTGGTTCATATTTTTTTTCATTCAAGTTAGTTCTTGATTGATTATCTCAATCTAATTATCCTTGGCCTTATTGCATGGAAATTACTTTTCTTCATGGTGGAAATGACAGTGAGGAACTAAATAGGATAAGTTACAGTATTTGTTTCTGATACTAAATGAAACACTGTGCACACCTTTGCAAGTTTATGATTCTTATACATGTTAAACTGTGCTCATAGTTTGGGTTGCTAAAATCCAAAAGAATTATCTGCAAAATGAACTTTCCATCATGTGATAGTTGTGCTCAGTTCCAGTAGAGCAGGTTTTCTGACATTTTAAAGCACCTGTCCTGGTCATGAATCATAGCTAATCTCCATTGCTCATGGCCTTTCTTTGAAATGATGTCTTTGCTGGGAAGGCCAGAACCTGCTGCAGCTATAACTCTGAAGTTCTTTCCTTAAAATACTTCTTTACATGGAAGGAGATAGGAAATAAGTTCAATGGAACTCAAGTTACTGGTGGTAGTTACTTAACTTCAGCATATTCTACTGACCTATTTGAGGCACCCTGATGCACACTCCAGGGAAAATCTTCTGGCACAGGCCTCTGCTCATGAGGCCTGAGGCTCTCAGTGGTGGCTCTAGGTGAACTGGACACTTGTGCCTCATGGTCACATGCTCAGGTCCTCACTGCCCCTGGATCAGGACACAAAGACAGAGTCTGGGTGAGTAAATAATAGGAAAACAGTAGCTGGAACATACTGGCATTCTCTAGAGGGAAAAATGGTAGAATAATGGTCGTGTTATTGAGAGCGTACATCTCTGAAGACACTAGGTTTCTAGAACTGTAAAAATGGAATGGAAATAAAGTGAAATGACAATAAGGAATAGGATAGATTTTACTTGAAGATGCAGAAGTGTATCAAAAACTCCTGTAGAAACCAAGAACTCTCTAAGGTAAACTAGAATGAAACTAAGGAAACCATGCCCTACTGTCCCCACAGAAAGGGTCTGCCATACCCTCATGATGTCTTTGACTTGATGAGCAGGGGCTGACTTTTGACTTTAGGGCCCCTAAGGAGAGAACAGTATCATTAGAACATACTGAACCCCCAGTAGATTATGTGCTATGACAGAGCTGGGCTCAGAGCCAGAAGACTCAGGGCACAGACAAATTCAGGTCATCACCATTCCTTTGTTCCCTGACTGGAGCAGGTCAGAGTAGGAGTGGTGGCCTAGGGATGGGTAGTGGCCTAGGGCATGGCCTGTCTTGATGTGGCTCTTAGGATGCATCAAAGCCTTGTACCAGGGACTGATTCCACCAATTTACTCTGACATCTGAGCTTTGGCTCCCACCACCTACAGGTCCTCTGCACCTGGTCTCAGCCACCCTGAGTAGCCTGCACATGGATGACCAGGACCTCATGGGAGTAGCTAGAATCTTGGGCTTAGTGAACACAGAAAGTAAGAATGGTCACCACAGCCTCCAAGGGCCCAGAATATGGATACAGAGAATGGCTGATAGGCAGTGGGTCTCAGTCATTAAAGCTGGGCTCTGCCAGGACACTAGGATCAGGCCCCGGTAATCTTGATGAAAAAGAGACGCACAGTTTCTTCAGCTCTCCAGGCCTCTCCACCAACACTCTGTAGCTCCTCACTGGAGTAATATAGGATGCCACAAGTTCAGCAGCCTCTGCACAGCAGCCCCTCAAATCTACTGCTGGAGACATCGGATTATCCTCCTGCCACCAGAGACCAGCACAAGCCCATTCTGAGAGTTTTCTGGGCTCAGGGAAATCACCTCTTAGAGTGTCTCTAACTGCTTTCTAAGGACAAATCAAGGTCACCTCTGGCCCTAAGTTCCCACTTCCCATGGAATCCATTTATGCCCTCATGCATTATTTGGAGACATATTCCAAGTGCCTGATTCTGGCATACAGCTTTCCATTACCTTGTACTTAGGGGAACGGGTGTGACCTGAGTAAATAAATAAATGCTGTGGATAGCAGTGGGCCAGGAAGGGACATGGACTAAGAAGAACAGACCCAGATGTCCTGGGTAACATGGAAGACCTTTGAGATGGGCTCTCAAGGATAAGCCCATTCAGAAGGGAAGGATCCCTGTAGCACTAGGGAGTGGGCATTCCAAGCACAGGGAACTCAAGCAGCGTTTCTGGGAAGAAAGAGCATCCAAAATGGTTCTGGAAAAAACCCGGTATAGGTTGAGTGCCATGGGGGAGGGTCATGGTGAGAGTGAGGCCACAGAGGCCCCCAGGGACCATATCTTGCAGGACTTTGAGGTACTGGGTGAGAACCTGAGGTGGTTCTAACCAGGTGAGTTGCACAGGAGAATTTTGAAGAAGGAATGGATCACTTGATTTTCTCTGCTTGGATTTTGGTGGCTCTGTAAACAATAAAGGAAGGAAAGAAGGGGGAGGGCAGGGAAGGATATGGGCCTATTGATGAGGAGGGTATTGCAGAGTGTCCATGTGGTCTGTCTCTCCAACTTGTGTTTCTGACATTATAATCTGTTTCCAGATGTAGGAAACTGAGCCATTCCCTCCATCTCCCCAGATGATTGTGATGTGTTCCAGGCCTGCACCTGTGGAACACAATTCTGAGGGATGAGGGCAAAAGGCAAAGTCTCATCACAGAGAGGGACTGTCAGTTCCCTTGCTAAAGCCATTGGTTATGGTCCCTCATTGTAGTTGCAGCTGGATGGTTGAGGGATTTGGGGTAATTTGTGTTTTCTGTGCTGCACTATATAATTCATAATAGCAGAATATTATTTCTCTTTTAATTCACAATTTAATCCACTTTAACTATAATGCCTAGTGTGTAGCAATTCCTCAACTTGTGATATATTTGTATGTGTGTGTGGGGGGGCAGGGAGGAGGTGGAAATGAGAGACTGCTCACTTCTCTTAGTGGAAACTTTTTTCCTTTTGTTTTCTACTTTCTCACTTTACATTTGTAACTCCATGAATTCCACTCCATCTTTTCTGCACACCTTGTGTTTATGTGGATGCCTAGGATAATGTGTGGTTGCTCAGCTTCTGGGAAGTAGATGTGAGTCCAGATGCTTCTTTGCTGTTTCATATCATTCCTATAGTCCATTTGCTATAGGTGTTTATCATGTTTCTAAACTAGTCAACAATCCAGAATTCAGTTCTTGTCTCCAATGAGATAAAGTGACATTTATACATTTGAGAAGATAATAACTAATGCTGGACAAATAAGATGATTTCTCTAACTGGATGTTGGCTGCATTTTATTCATGTTTAAAATTTGTGATTCTCTAAACTATGGGTCAAAGTTGAGACTAGTGAAAACCTGTACAGGAAGAAACTTTTCAAGTCTGCACTTGGAATCTGCAGTTCTTCTGTTCAGAGGCAATGACATTACAAAGGAACAGAAGATCCTGAGGATTTTCCCAAGCAGAGAATGTCATTTGGGAGGCCATGTTGACAGTGTCTCAGGGGTCTGGTTGGTGTCCTCCTTGTGCTTCCAGTTGGCTAAGGGGTTTCACATGAAAGAAGAATTATGTGAGGTTTTCTGTAGAAAATTTCTGTGAAAGGTCTCTGTTCAGTCTCTGTGGGAGTTCTGAGTCCTAGTGGGAATTTAAATTGTGAATTAAAAGAGAAATAGTTCTGTAGGGGTCTCTGTATGACAATCCTCCATGAGGTCAATGTGTATGTGTGAGATGTCTCTGTACTATCTCTTGATTCTAGCTAAGGAAATCTATAGGACATCTCTGTGGAGATGTTTCCCCAAGGTCTAGAACTCTAGGAGGTCTCTGTGAGAGATCACTGCATGAGGACCATGTGGCAGTGAAAGTTTGTTGTGGGAGACTCTGTGTTAGGTCTCTGAGGTCTCTCTTGGTACAAATCTCTGCCAGAGGTTCCTCTGGGAGGTCTGTGTGAGGGGTTCTGTGAGATCTCTGTGTGAGGACGTTGAAGTTCATGCTATTATCTGAGGGAGGTCCTTGTGTTTCTGTGACTGCTATGTTGGAGGTTCTGTGGTGGTCTCTGTGGCCATTTTTAATTTGGGTCTGTGAAGGTCTATGTGTATGTAGGATTCTGTGACATGTCTGTGTGGGGGTCTCTGGGATGTCTCCTGATTGTTGGAATTACTGCCCCTCATAGATAACAAATCTGGCAGAAGCAGAGAGCAACAGGACTTCCTCTCTCAGGCTTCTGGCTGTCCATCAGTATCACTGTCTGTGGCATTATCCCCTCAGGATCCCTGGGATCCACATCCAGCTCCTCTACACTGAGAACCTGTCTCAGTGTAGAGGAGGTGGATGTGTATGTGTAAAGTCACCAAACTGGAAATCACAGCTAGATTCCCTGAGAATCTGGCTTTGAGAGAGCCTTGCAAAGCCAGATTCAAGGACCTGACTCTGTTCTAGCTCACTCTGTGCCTAGGTCTTTTCTTGATTCTAGGCCCACTCTGGGGTCTTCTCTGATCATAAAAGGCACAGGACCTGGCTCAGGGTTGGCTTGTAGGGCCTGTTCTCACACTGGGAGGGACTACCTGGCTTTACATATGGGGTACTTTCAGGCATTAGAGCAGGACTATGCCTGTGTCATATGCCTTGGTGGCACTTTGTGGTATAGACCTCTCCACCAGGGAACAAAAATGGCAGAGGGCCTGAAGCAGTGCTGCTTCCCCAGGTGGGCCACAGCATCAAACACTCAGTAGACATGGCTTTTTCTCTCCTCCTGTGGGGCCTGCCTGCTTTCCCATTTGGACAGGTCCTGGGAAGAAGCAGCTTATATTGGAAAACAAGTGCAGTCAGGGAAGTCTGCTGGTTGCCCCATATCCAGCTTACCCCTCCCTTTTGGACAAGTCACTGCCCTCACATGATAAGTTCTAATTGAACCACTTCTTCTTCTGTAGTCTGGGGACAGTAAGTTTTCGAAGCCTAGGGAATCTTGCTTTATGACCTTAGGCTACTTCTTTGACCTTTTTAGGTCTCTGCCTTTCCACTGCAGAAGTGGTGCTAGGGCCATGTGTATGTGTAAAGTCATCAAACTGGAAATCACAGCTAGAGTTCCCTAGTCCTAGCTACTCCAATTGCTAACTCATCCCTTCTATAATTAAAGAGGCAAAGTCATGAGGCCCTATTCAATATAATGTCAGAAAATTAATCTGCCCTATAAGAGGGTTTGCTTTCTCTCTAGGCTGTGTCATTGCTCAAGAGGCTTCTCTAGGTTTTTAGTCTGGGTGTGGCCAGGGTGAGTCCATAATGTCTCCTCCCTCAGGTTGGTGGCTGGTAATATCTTTTCATCCACCACACCATCTTGGTATCCCCATGTTACTCTGCCTCTTTCTTTGGCTCCATTTAATTCTCCATATCCCATTTTCTGCCCACTCTGCCCGACTGTCAGATGGTTAGTGGATGCGTATTTGTGTCAGCTGTAAGGAATTTTGTAGCCCTTAGTAGCCAGCTCACAGTTCCCATCCAGACACTCACACATCAATCTACAATCTCCATTCTGGACACCACTCTGGAAAGTGAGGAAGGCAGAAGCAGGTGACATGGCCATGGCATGCACCCTGAGCTAAAAGGAGGTGGCAAGGCTCATCTCCATGTTAGGCTCCATAAGGCAGGGATTCTCAGAGCAGGTGTCCTCTGATTCCCACCAAGGTATCCACCAGCCAGAACTCTTCAGCCACCTCTGAACTCAAGGTCTGGATACTACCCCTCTTTCCCTAACTTTCCTGAACGTGGGAAGCTACTAAGTTCCAGGTAACCCTGTACCCCAATCCCTACAGCCTCATAAAGTTCAGGATGGAGGAAAGGCTCTTTTATTTAGACTTTAGGGTGAGGTCCTTGTGGGATTGCCCCGTATTGAGGAGTCCCAAAGGCATTGTATTACTTCTGTAATGATCAAGTCATGAATTCTTAAGACATAACAGGGGGATCTGACCTAACGGTGGATACTCAATGCCACTGTCACCTCCCTGCATGTCCAGTCTCTTCTACAAATCAGTATAATTAATAACAGACATGACCACCTTCCCTATGACCCAGCAAAACACTGATTTAAAAAAATGTTATTAAGCAATTGTCACCTCATTAGGAAGAAGCCTTTATCAAACAAAGGCTTGATTTTGGGCTCACATGAGGACAGTTTTTCTCAGTATGGTTTTTATTATGGGAAAAACTTCTTCCCAGCAGGACAAGAGTGAAAATCATGCTGATGTTGATGAGACAACAAACATTTCTTTAGAGCATAGTGCATTGGACAGTAAACATTGTGGTCCAACATACCTGACACCCTGGTCCTCTGCTTGCAGGGGCTGGGAAGAGATGTAAACTCCTTGAGCAGCAAGGCCTTCTTGTTGTCCTTGTTTCTGATCCACCTGTTCAGAAGATGGATGTGTCCCTTGGACTTGCCTGGTGACCAGGAATGATAGCACCCATCACTCTCTTTTGTTCTGAGGAGGAGGAACCCCTAGAATAATGGGATTGTCTACTCATAGGGGCCTGGAGTACCTCTTTAATTATGTTTTTCTTTGAGGCAGAATATTCATGATGAAACTTCATTATGATCCATCCAACGGTGGTCATGAGTGTCTGGGCTTCTGACACCCCATTGTCTGTAAGCAGTTGGCTTGTGAGTAACCCTTCGATTTGGGTATTAGTTGATGGGGTCATGATTTGCGTAAGGAGTTTGCCTGCCCTTTGGCTTTACTGTGGAAAATATTCTGTAGAAAGTTTCTTATTCTAACCCCAAATTTTCTCTTTAAAGAGCCTGGGAGGACTTGTCCCCCACAGTGTCTTCTTCCTTCATGACAGAGGGACAGAGGAACCCATTTCCTCTGCACAGGATTGCATCCCTCCTGAAATCCTTTCTTCCTGTGCTTTTGACCTGGGCTACACACTGTCCTCCCTCTTGGCAGTTGCTCTAATCATATTTCTCCTACTCTTCTATGAATCCTGGAGTTCAGGGATCTTGCATTTTTGCTGTCTTCGCTTGTCAAGAGTCCATACAGCCCCTGAGAAGTTGATGAAATGCTACTGGTCATGCTAATGGAGCTGGACAATCTCTCCTGGGAAGCTAGGATGTCTGCAGCCAGAATCACCTCAGGGGCACAGTTCTGATGAAACATGTCAGTGGCAAGTCTTGCAGGATGATGTCAGTAGCCTGTTCTTGAGGCTGGTTCTCTGGCACAGTGTGTGCATTCAGGCGTGAGTATTCTTGGCTCTGTAAATTAGAACTTCTAAGAAGGGGAGGGTCTTTTACTGGTCCTCTGAGATTCTAAATTTCCCAGATGAATATCAACATTTAGGAAATTTGACATCTTTCTGATTCTCCAGTCAGAAGACTCCTCCTCCTCATCCTCTAGCTCTCTGATTTCTTCAGCTTTTAAAAATTTAAAAATACCTGAAGTGATAACATGCTATGGCATGAGACTTGTTAGCTCAAACCTCCACTCCCCAGAGACTCATGTATCCATTTCTAGACTTGGACTTGGTTCCAGCTATCTCTTGCAGATCCCAAGACAGTATCATTGTGCCAGGTTCTGCCCACAAAAATGTAAGTGTGGGGCTGAGAGGGAAGGCTGCCCTTGTGTACAGTTGGAGAATCTGAAATCCCACAGTTGTCACCAGATGTAGTTCTGCTCAGGGACTCAAAAGAGGGTCCAGAAAGAGGACTTTTCTGGATGGGAACTGGAGTTTTTGCTCTCTCCTTCAACCCTGGACCTCTCTGAATGGATTTTCCCAGGACCCTGGCATTATGGGTAATGGAGTCAACCTTGGAGTTACAGGTTGCTGTAGAGGGAAGGGAAGGCTGTGGAGATGATGAAACCACAGAGTTTCTCATCTTTAAGATATTTATGTGCTTAAGGACCTTGAGGGGTGGGCTCTACCTATGCCTTACTCTTAGACTTTTAACACATGCCTTCAGCATCTGCACAGTGCCAACATCAAGGAGGGAGATCTCCTCGGAGGTGTTCCTGAAGGCTCCCCCACCTCTTAAGTTTGGTTCATCCCAAGTTACCTTCTGAGTCTTTGAACTTTCAGGTGGGACACAGACATGGTGTGTGCCAAGCCTGGAATTACAAACATTCACGGGAATCATGCCCTCTTGGATTATCACTGACCTCTCTAAACCAGTCTCGTACAGCAGAGCTGCTCTTGTCTGGAATCACTGAGTTCCAAGAAGACTCACAATTGTCCTTTGCCTGACCTGTCTTTGGGATGTTGTCCCAGGATTCTGTCAGATTCAGAAATGGGTAGATATTGGGTGGTAGTCCATACTGATGTAGCATGAACCTCTTCTGAAGGTGTTGCTCTAGTTTCTCCTGAAGCTCAAGGCTGAGGAAATCCCCTGGGGGTATGTTGATGGGCTTGTGGTCACAGGAGGCCCTATTCTCAGAAGTGAGATGGCTAAAGATGTTCAGAAACTTTTGGACTAAACAAGGTAAAGCCTCTCTACTTTCTATTTGTTTCCTCAAATATTGACATTCAAGGTGTTGAAGAGAAGAAGGGGAAAGGAACTGGGTCTCCTTTTGGCTGTGGGGCATGGAAATCCACAGGCAGCATTAAGAGGAAGATGACATGGTAGGCTTGTGAGAGATGATGGAGGATATGAGCCAATGATGGGGACTGCCACCAGGGTAAGGATGGAATCACAGGCTGGAGTTGGACAAGAGGGTGGAGCATCTGAGAGGAAGAGTGTAGCCTGCACCTGCCCTGGAATGTAATTAGGTACTTCATTGAATGCAATCGAGGAAAATTCTGCTGAGGGCCCAGACATTCTGACAGTAGCCAGATTCGCTGTGCAGAATAGGGAGGCCCCAAAAGAGCTGGCTGCATTTCTACTGTAAACATCTCCCAGGACCTTGGTGTAAAAGAGCTGCTGAGAAACAGAAAGCTTCTCTGGCTTGCCTTTTGTGTTCCAGAAGTGTTGTGGGATGGTAATGTCCTTCTCCCTACCCAGTGACTTAACTTTGTTTCCCTGAGAATACAGGGAGTAGATTGTTTCATCTTTTATCTTCACATTACAAATTTTCCTTTCTGCTCTCTTGCTGATCAGTATCTCCAATAGTTTCTGGACATCAGGGTTAATGAAAGAGTCCCTTCAACCTCTACTTGTGAGAGTGGGTGGTTCCCCAGTATGAATCCTCTGGTGAGTGAAAGCATGATCTCTCTTGGATTTACTGTGTGGGGAGTGGGAGAGGCCACAGACTCTGGCAGACATCTGCAACCAGGAGAGAGATGTGGGAACAGGTGGGGAGAATATGGCCTGAGATTGCTGGTACAGGAGTTGAAAATGGGCCAGGAGAAGGCAGTGTGCCAGGAGATGACAATGAGCCAGGAGATGGCCTTGGCACAGGAGAAGGCACTCAATAGTGGGTAGAAGAGCTGTGTGGGTTCATGCCTAGTGAGAGTGTCATTGAGTCACACTGATGAGGAGTCAGGATGAGGCCTGCAGAGATGGAAGGTGGTCTCTGGGATCAGGAGCATGAGATGGGAGAAAGAAAAGTTCATAGGCTGAGATGAATGTAATTTTAGAGGAATCACAGACTCTGGTTACTGAGAGGCACTCAGGATTTAGTGTGACTCAACAGTCACAGTGAACTGAGGAAGTCATTAGGTTTGGTAACAAATTAAAGGCCAGGAGCAATGGTGCTTGCTCAAAGAAGTCAAGGAAGCCAAAATGAAGAAGGCAGTGGCCAAAGCATCCTCCATAGGCAGTGTATGTAATTGGTGCACTCTAGCTGACTCTGGTTTACACATCTCTTCTGGGTCATCTCCTTTTAAGAGCTGGTGAATGCTGCTATCATCATGGCAATTCCCTAGGTGGCTCCAGAAATAGGAGGCTCAGGCTTCAGCCAGGATCAGATGGGGCCATGAGGTAGGGCTAGTGGGGAGGGGGTGGGCACCTGTGGCCCATGGCTCCTCGCTACCTACGCCCTGAATTTCTAAAGCCCTTGATCTCCAAAAGCCCAGACCTTTAGTCAGATCCTACTCCAACTGAGGGCTTCTGCACTCCCCCATGAGAGCTTTGTGTTGTCAGATCTTATCACAGGCAGTGGGAAGGACACAGGAAGAAATAGAAAGTTACATTTTTAGAAGTGAAAGCAGATCTTCATTGTCTTCCACTTTCTTCCAGCAATCACTATAACCTGAAAATGGAGACTGGGTTATTTTGGAAAAGGGAAGGGTGAGTGGTATGTCCATGTGGGGCAGACTGGGAGAGTAGATTCTGGAGGGCCAGCACCAGTGTTTGAGCCATATGACAGATGACAGGTATAGCAAGGCACATGCAGGGTTAGCACTTTGTCATTTATTTATACCTCCACTAGCCCCCATTGTACTCCCTATGGGGAGAAATATTGGACCATATCAAAGAGGAGTCAGTCTTAGGGGCACGAGAACTTGTTCACACTTTTGACTAGAAGACCTACTTACATATCCAGATGAAGTATGTGTGTTGAAGGGTAGACAAATGGCAGTCAGTGTAGATAATATATCTGTCTCATTGGAAGATGGGGCTGGTTCAAAAGGAAAGGAAATCAAATGGTCTTTCTCCCTTCTCCTCTCATGTGCTCTCCCACTACTTCTACAATTTGTTGTTAAGGTAGCCTGCCCTAGAATTGTTCCTCCCTGCAGGGAGTTGTAGGAGTTAATTAATGCCTCCTGGGCTGATACCTTCTTGCCTGGATCACTTGGGCCCACCTTTGGGTCATGTATGCAGAATGGGAGAGGAGAGGCAAGAAAAAGGGAGAAGGAGGACATGAGAAAGAGAAATTCTAAAATACAAAAGGGACTAGACATCCCCACTTATTTGGATACATGTGTCAGGGACCCCTTTTCTGCAGAGAAATCTAAATAAAACTTGCTTTCTATGCTTGCCTCAGAATTTCTTGGGTGTTCAGACTTCACCCCTAGGGGAACAGAACTTGACCCTGATTGATTCTCATCATTGCCTGGATCACAGAAAACATGGCGCCAATAGTGCCTACACCAACCTACAGGACATCACCCACCCTGGCCCACCACAGCTTCATTCTGGGCACCTGAGAAGTATCTCTAGTATGGTTTCTTTCCCAGGATCCTCCCTCTCAGGTTTCTGCAAGTTACATCTGGGACAGGGCTCTGGTCTCTTGGGGACACAGGACAGCAAGTCACCTTTCAGAATGCCACTCTTCTTCCTCTGTCCCTTTTTTACCTTCAGATGCTGACCAACAAGAAAAGGGAGGTGTCTAGAGCCTAGTTTCTCTGCTTTCTTAGGCCAGCTACAAACATTCTATGTTTCTGAACAGCATCACTTTCTATAGCTAGTGGAGAACCTTTTATTCAGAGAACATTTTTAAAGTGGCAAAACTTCATTTTTTCCCTTTGGAAAGCACAAAAGGGGATTTTCTGTATAAACTAAGCCATGGATGTTCTTAGTTACTGATTCTTGGCGCAGTAACAGACTCATTTCCACAAGCTCTTCTCAGCTGTCAGGCAGGGTTGTGCTTCCCGAGGCCAGAGGTTTCTCCAGCAGGTGATGGAGGTCCTCAAGGCTCAGCCCTGACCAGAGCCCAACACAGAGAAAATGCTTGTTCTAGAGACACCCTCCAGGAGAAGGACTGATAGAGTAGTGCTTAAGGCCTGTCCTTCTCCAGAGGTTCCCAGATCTCTCAGGAGTCCAGACCTCAGCCACTGAGTCACAATGTGTGCTTCACTCTAGGATCTGCAGCTCACCACATGGATGGTCTGAGATATTCAGATAGAAGTCCTAGTGCACACTCTCTCTCTGCCATGCCCCACATATCTCAGAGTGATTCTCTGTTCTGTCCTGAGATTTTTTTTAATGGTCTCTACTTATTTTGGAAAAATGAAAAGAGAAGACAAAAGAGAATCTTTTTTTTGTTTGGTCTGGCCTGAGGGTTTCTTACCTTCCTGAAATTTACCTTCATCCTTGGTGGTGAGAAGGATGGATTACCCTGGAGGCAGGGCAATAAGAGGAGAAAGAGCCCCAGTCCACACACAAAGGCAAGGATCATAACTATTGCCTAGGAGGTGAAGCTGAGGTTCAGCCATGAGGCACTAACACTATTCAGAGGAAAGAGGATTCTCCATCATCTGAATTGCACTGTTCTGTTTGGACAAATGAATCTCAAGAGTTTATTTCAGCAATGAGGATTAATACCCAGGCCTGTGTCACACAGGGCTGTGCTCTCTCATCACAAAGGGATACTGAGAGTGGGGGAGGTGCAAGAATGAGAGGCACCACCACACCCCTGCCCTACTCTCCAGCCCAGCATGTCCTCCACCCTCCTGGGCCTTTTAGATCCTTTCTTCCAACTCCACCTGCTCATCCTGCCAGAGGAGACCTTCATCAATTTCCTGTTGTTTCTGCTTGGTACCCAGACATGACCTGTTTCCTTGTAGATCTGTTTAGCTCCATTGATATCACACCTTTGGAAAATTGGATCATTTCTCTGTTATTTCACAGGGATTGTTACTCTCAGATTATCTCCTGTCTGCAGTTATATCTTTCTCACATAATATTTTCTTGCATTGCACCAACTCAGACATAGAACTGAAATCTCTTCTTTACATATTTATTTTTGTGAATTTTGAATAAAATTTCTTCATAATTTTTTCTAGTTATTATCTTCAGTTAGAGGGTCTTGAACATCAACAAAAAATAACTAAATTAAATATACCATTATTAAGAATTCAGAAAAACAGGTACAGAAAATGAAAAAAAACTTCAAAGAAATTTTTGGATGTTTCTAGTATATTTGCTTCTAAAATAAATGAACATTCAATGGAAAAAGATATTTTGGGGAATTTCTGTACAAACACAAACATGGACAAACACACACAAACAGATGCAAACCCAAGTATTCATGTGTGATATGAATACCAAATATCCATCTGTGATTTGTGTAGAAATGGAGTTTTTTTTTTTACTTTACAAAGAGGAAATATTGAATCCAGAGGTATGTGTTTTAGAACAAATTTGGTAAGTTTCTAGCCCTTATTTTACAAGGAGTTTTTCTTCTTCCTTCTCTCCTTTCTCTCTCAGTGTCTCCTTTCACATGTGCCCGTAGCTGTGCTGAAGGGGATGTCCAGGTCATGCAGCACTACTTGCTGAAAGGATCTCTGCTCCATGCTGCTGTGTCCCCTCTGGTCCTTTACTGTACACAGGTTGGCTATACTGATGTGGGTCTCTTTCTGGGTAATATTTGCTAATACTTCATTGCATTTTTTCTTATACTCTCTTTCATGACAGATTTTAGTCTGTAAATTTCTTATAATCTTTGTCTGATTTTGTTATTACATTAGTTCTGGTCTGATACAATGAGTTAAAAAGTACCTCCTTTGCATTATCTTCTGGAAGAGATTTTAGAGAATGGACATAATTTCTTTCTTAAATGTTTGTTAGATACCAGGAACATATCTTGAACTGGTGGGATGTCCTTATTGGTTCTGTATCTTTGATAAGTTACAGTTTTATTCAGATTGATCTTTTTGTGTGCGTTAAATCTAGCATATTTGTCTTGCAAGAAATTAGTACATTTCATGTAGTTTTTTGAATTTAAGAACATTGAATTGTTTGTGGTATTCTTTTACTATCTTTCTAATGTCTATAGAATTTGTATTGATGCCACCCTTTTAACTTCTGATCTTTCTCATTTTATCATCTTTTTTGTTTAATATATTTTCTAGAGGCTCATTGTTTATACTGATTATTGACAAATAATCACACATATTTAAGGGGCATAATGGGGCTAATGTAACGTAATGATATGTCAGGTCAGTTACTATCTCCTACCCATTGCTTCTCATACTTATTTCTTTATTGTGAGAAAATTTAAATTCTACATTTTAGCAGTTTTGAAATACACAATGTGAACTGTAGTCCCTATGTTAATCAGCTTTTTGTCTCTGTGAATTAAATACCTGACAAGAATAACTTACAGGGAGAAAAGTTTATTTTGGATTTTGCCATCTCCATCACTGGGTCCAGGGTGAGATAGAACATAAAGACATGGCAGAGGAAAGCTGCTCAGCTATTGGCAGGCAAAAAGCATAGAAATCCAGGTGTGATTGTGCATGCCTGAAATCTCAGCATCTCCAGAGGCTGAGGCAGGGGAGATTGCAAGTTCAAATCCAGCCTCAAGAACTTAGGGACCTAAGCAACTTAGTGAGACCTGTGTCAAAATAAAACACAAAAGGGCTGCACATGTAGCTTAGTGGTTAAGTGTTCTGGATTTATTCTCTAGTATGAATAAATAAATAAATGAAAATAAAAGGAGAGAGAGAGAGGGGGGGGGGAAGGCGAGAGAAGAGGGGAGGAACACCTGGGCCTGACACAGTTTCTTAATGTTACATTATGCCCTCAAAAGGCACACCTCCTGTGGCCTAGTTTCTTCAGCCACTCCCAACTTTCTGCAGTTAGCTCTCAGTGGCCCATTCAAATTAATTCATCTAAAGGAGCAGTCTACCTAAAAGATTGCAGATCTCATAATCCAACCTTTTCACCTCTGAATATGTTTACATTACCGAACACATGTGCTTTTGTGGGGGACATTCCCAGATCTAAACTGATAATGACCATTTTTTTTCTGAGCTTTAGAAAATGACTTCCTCATCCTTTGATTTTCTGCAGTTTGAGTATGTGTTCTTTTGTGGTGTTTAGTTTTGTTTTGCATTTTTCATGCTTCTTGAGGGAAGAGGTTATTCGCCCAATGATTAGATCTCAATCTTTTAGTGAGTCTGGGCTCTTAAAAGGAGCTGCATCAGTTTCCTCATTTTCCTCGCTCTCGGGGACAAGATGTCTGCAGGCAGTTGTAGTTGAATGTTTTCCTCTCTCATATAGAAGAGCAGTGGGAGCTGGTGTTGAGTGTGTTCCTTCTTCCAGGTAGAAGGCTAGAGCAGGCTTGAGTGTGGTATTATCTTATCTTGGGTCATTTAGGGTCTGATGAAATTTCAGTAGGGTATTCTTTTGTAAAATAATTTTTCCTAAGGTTGAAACTTCTCAAGAAGAACAGAATGCTTTGGTTGCCCTGTGAGAATCTGGCTGAGATCCTGGAGGTAAAACTCACCAAAGTATGAAGAGCCCTGAGTGACTGAATCAGCCTTATCCACACTGAGCTCAATATTGTTCAGGTATTCCTAGTCTAGTACTGCTTTCCAAAGAAGCTTCTGCTCATGGGTTTCCACATCAAGAACTTATGAATCTCTGTATGTGCCTTTCTGTTTAACCAGTTTTGGATAAGAGTTGGTCCTCGGATTCAGTTTCTTTGAAAAATCTGACTTGTTGATTTTTCAGTTTGTTTACTTTTTTATATTGTGAGGGTAGAGTTGGTACTGGGGCACTCAACCACTGAGCCACATCCCCAGCCTTATTTTTGTGTTTTATTTAGAGTCAGGGTCTGATTCTAAATAAAACACAAAAATAAGGCTGGGGATGTGCTTGGCCCCTCACCATTGCTGAGGCTGGCTTTGACCTCATGATCCTTTTGTATCAGCCTCCTGAGCAGCTGGAATTACAGGTATTCAGCACTAAGCCTGGCCAGATGGTGATTTCTAAGTTCCTCACATGATGAACTGGAAAGACAACCCCCCTAGTGTTATTTGTGCATTGTTTATTCCATTTTCCAATATGATCTTGATACTCTTAGGTGTATCTGGCACATATGAGGGGATTGCATTAGACTGCTACACTGATGATTCCCAGTGAACCACATCTCCCAGTAAATACTCACACTCTTGTGTGATTCCTTGTCCCAATAACTTCAAGCTTGGCCATATTATTTGCTTTGGCAAATAGGTCTTTATTGAATTAATGTAAGAGAGGCTAGAAGAGAGCTTACATGTTTGGCTTGTCTCTTAAGACTGCTGTTGTCTGTGGAAGCTCATTCTGACACAATGGAGAATAAATTGTTCTTAGGTCTCTACTGTTTATGCACTCTTCCAAAAACCAGATATGTGGGTGAAGCTATTTTAGACTATAGGTTCAGCCAACTCATCAATTGATTATAGATTCATGAATGGTTCAGGCAAAATTAGCTCAAGAAACTACAACCAAACCAGAGAGCCACAAGTCCTAAAATGATGGTGCTTGAAGTAACTGTGTTTGTTATGAAACAATAGTTAATTGATGCCTTCAACATTGACAATTTGAATAGGATTTAAAATAAAGTCATTTTTAATATTAATATCATTAATGTCATATTAATATTAATGTCATTTTAATATTAATATAAATCCTTATGATAAGATAAAATAAGGTGCTTTATTTGCATTGTCTTATTTCTAAATATTAGACTCAATTTGAATTAGGTAGATTGTTTTTATTATAAATGAACACTTCTGCTTCAGTGAGTAGACATCTTCCTGGTCTTTTTACCCTGTTCTGGAATTACTAGGGATCTCCACATTAAGTAAGGGATGGATGCAGAGCTCTGCTGCCTCCTTTGGGGCAGCATGGGGAGCCTGCTACAGAAGGAGGAGAAGCCCCATCCCAACCATGTTGGGTATGCCTCAGGTCTGGCTGCTATCATAGACAAGAGACATTTATATCAGTAGTGAGGAAATGGTGATAAGAAGGAATAAGAGCTTATTGTATATGGTATCCTAGGTGATGAATAATCATTTTCTCTTTATATAGGTACATATATGTGAATTTGCATTACTGTGTAATCTACTGATAACATTCCATTTTGAAAATCAAAACAGATGCTTCTCAATGGCCCACAATGTTCATCTTCAGATTTCAGTGTCCTGTGATATTTCTTCCCCTGTGCACTAGAGTTAGTTGTCCTAGGTTTTGAGCTAGAGATAGTTGTATTCTGGGTGCTTTGTTTTTATCTCCTCTGTCTCTATTTTGCATTATGGCTTGGTCTCTGTTTCTGCTTATGTGTCTTTCTGCTCCTCAGGTCTATTGTTTTCACTGATAAAGCTATGAAAATTCTGATTTCTCATTGGGAGTTCTCACTAGTGAGTTCTGGTATATAACTCTTTCACCAATATATATTTTCTGTGACTCCTGCTTTGGTAAGTGTGCCACTCATTTTATTCCAGCTTGGCTCCAGTTATTTCTTCTCCTTCTCCAAACCTGTCTACCAGCTATTGAATATTTTCAAATATTAAATATTTGAAACAGTGCAAATTCCATTGGAAATAGTATTTTAAGAGGCCTTCTAAAAATGTGGTGTATATACACAATGGAATATTACTCAGCCATAAAGAAGAATGAAATTATGAAATTTGCCAGTAAAAGGAGACTATCATTCTAAATGAAATATGCCAATCTCCCCAAAAAATCAAAGTCCAAATGTTCTCTCTGATATGTGGATGCTAACACATAGAAAGGAGAGGGGATAGAAGAATAGAAATTCTTTGGATTATACAAAGGGGAATGAAGGGGCATGAGAGGGAATGGAAATAGGAAAGACAGTTGAATGAATCAGACATTACTTTCCTATGTTCATATATGAATACACAACCAGTATGACTCCACATCTCGTACAACCACAAGAATAGAAAGTTATGCTCTCTGTATGTCTGTCAAAAAACATTATTCTCTCATGTATAACTAAAATGAACAATATTATTTCAAAAAGCCTTCTGAGAACACTGAAAAGCAATCTCCCCTTGTTCTTTTTCCATAACCTCATGCAAATCCTTTGTCATTCAGGATCATCTGCCTGGTTGAGTTGTCTTTGCATATGTCTGAGTTTTCTCCTAAATGTTGAATTTTGAGGGATTATTAAAAAGTATGTTATAAATTTACATATCAGTATAAACAAATGTATATCGATGTTTGAGGATTGAACCATTTATGGTTGACCATTGAGCTACATCCTTTGACCTTTTTAGTCCTTTTTTTTTGAGACAGTGTCCTGCTGAATTGCTGAGGGTCTTGCTACATTGCTGAGGCTGACCTCGAACTTGTGATCCTCTTGCCTCAGACTCCCTAGTCATTAGGATTACAATTGTGCACCACCATCATTGCACTTGGCTAAATTCATATATTGTAATAATTGAGATCAGCTCTGTATACCCCAGAGCCATTTCTCACATGTAGCAGCTGCCTTGTGTGCCTGAATGCAATCATCTTAAATACTATAAATTAATATTAAATATTTTTCTCTTGAGCTGTTTTAAAGAATATCATGATTGGGGTTTTATTGGAAAATGTAACATAAAGTAAAACTTATCCTTTTAACCATTTGAAGGGCACAATGAACTGGTATTAACTACTTTCACAATGTTGTGCACCATGGCTATTTTCCATTTCCAGTGCTTTCCAATTTTCCAAACAGAATTCCCATGCAGTTAAACAAGAATGCCTCATTCCCTCTCTTCTCCAACTGCTGGTAACCTCTACTTCACTGTCTGTCTCTATGGAATTGCCTGTTCAAAGGACCTGATATGTGAAATCATACTTTTTTTTCTGGTTTAACACTTAGAAAACGGTTTTCCCAATTCATCTACATTATTGCATTTTTCAAAGCTTTATTCCTTTTTAAGACTGAATGATACAACTTGGCATGAACATGCAACATGTTGCTTATTCATTGGTTTATGTAGGGAATTTTGGGTTTTTTGGATTTTTTTATTAATTGATCAATACAATACAATGATCTTGAAATATCATACATTTGATTCAAAAGGGGTATGAATTCTTATTTTTCCACATGTACAGATTGCAGTCTTCTTTGATATAAGGGGGATGACTCAAAATAGAGTAGGGAGGAAGAGTATGAGAAGAAGATTACCACTAAACAGGGAAGAGAGGTGGGAGGGAGTGGGAGGGAGAAGGGGAATTACACGGAATTTCGGGTTATTTGTACCACTTGGCTAATGTGAATAAAGGTGCCATAAACATTGGTGTGCAGGTGTTGGTTTTAGTCTGTCTTTCCAATTCTCTTGGAACCTACAAGTGGATTTGCTTAATCATGTAATAATTTCACCTTAATATTTTGAGGAAGTATTATATGGTTTTGTGTAGTTGTTGATTAATTTAAATTCCCACCAGAAAAAAAATTTTCTTTTTCTTTTTCTTTTATTTTTGTCCAATTTGAAGAATATTTAGCTGGCCAGCCACCAACTGCTCTCCACAGAACTGACTGTCTCTGCAAAGAGCAGCCCAGAGCCTGAGCATTTTAGGATATTTAAAGGCAGAAACCACATCTGGGTTGTCAGAGCTGGAACCCACCAGAAAATTTTTATGGTTTTGTTTTCTCTATCTTCCCTCTCAACATTTATTTTCCATTTAGCTTAAAATAGCCATTAAAACAAATGCATGTAAAGTGATACCACCAATCAGTGATTTGCTTTTCCTTCATGACAGTGATGTTTTCATGTGATTATTGACTATTTGTACATCTTCTTTGGGAAAATGCCTATTGTTTGTCCATTTTCAAATTGTGTTGCTTCCTAGTTGTTGAGTTATAAGAACTCAGTAAGAATTTTTCATCAAATTTGGATTGCAAATATCTTCTTTCACTCTGTGGATTGCCTTTTGTATTTACTTAATTTTATTTTTAACTGATTTATTAAGTACAATTGACTTGCCATAAACTGCACATACTGAACATATTTAAGTTATTAAATCTATTTTTTGTTGTTTTTGCCTTTTTAAATCTCTTAATCACTTAAAAATACAGTTCTACTGTGTTAAGTATATTTGAATGTATCTTCAAAACTTTTTCATCTTGCAAAATTAAAACCTATAATTATTAAATACACCCTCTTGGCTCTAAGCATGATGTTCTGGACTTATCTAATGCTGTTTTCAACAACCCTTTGAAACTGGACTTGCAAGGCCAGTTCACACTCAATTATTGGGAAAGGCAGTGGACATTCCAGGTACAGCCTCTGGGATATCTGTACATCTGTCATGTCTTGAAGCTTGGAACCTTGATCTATTCTCATTCTCTACTCATGTTAACTTGTTTCATTACATCAATGATATTCTGCTAACTGAAAGGATCATCCTCTGTTATAGGATGTAGCAGAGCAACTTGTACATGCTAGGAGATGGGCTGTCAACCTCAACAAAATCAAAGGCCCTGTGAAGTTCATGGGGTGATCTGGTGAGGTAAGACCCATTTGATTCCAGTCATGGTGAGAAATAAAGTGAAAACCTTTTTCATCACCCATGCATTAAAGAAGATATAGGGGTCTTTTTAGGGGTCTGGATTAATAGCATGCTTACTCCTCATCCAAATCAATATCCATGCCTACTGCTTGGGCTAATGAAGAAGGGAGCCAAATGGAACTTGAGTGTTCCCCAGCAGAGAGTATTTGAAAAGGCAAATTTGATAGCCCAGGTGCAATCTATGGGTCGCTCAACCAGAGCTGCCAATGTGGTTTGATGTCACCTGTACAGCAGATGGGATGAACTTAGCTTTTTGGAAAGAACAACAATGGAAAATGTACTTCTAGAATTTTGTCTATAGGTGGGAAGGAAGCTGAAACTAGTATATGCAACCCTTGACAACAACATTTGTTAGGAGTGCAAAATGACCTACCACAGGTGGAGCCACTGTCTAAAAACTTACTGGACATAATGTGAAATGGCTTACCTATAAAGGTGAGTGGTTGACCTATTTCACTAGCATCAATCTTCTTTAGCACAGGCCCCTAAATAAATGGCATGTATATTATAGTGATAAAGAGTTATTGCCAACAGTTTGTTGAGTAGTGCCTTTACCACAAGTGACTGGCCCAGTGTCACTGATCTTACAAGTGTGTGAGGGGGATCCTCATGCTTGAAAATTGTTGGTATACAGATGGGTCCATCATGGAAAAAGTCAAGAATTTGTACTGATTTTGCACTACAACTTGTTATTCATACTTTCTGGATTTAGGCCCAAGAAAATATGAGCATCCAGAAGATAGAAATATATATTACAGCTTGGTGGTACCTGTGAGTTGGTTACTGGATATTTGTACTGACTGGACAGTTTACCATGGCCTCACATTGTAGATGGCACAATTGCCATCATTACTGGGAAAGCCTTTCTTGGAAGCCAACATGTGGCAACAAATGTGATTTGAAACTGGAAGAATTGATTTTGTATGATATACTCACATTTGTCCCTGAAAATGTGGAGCTGAATGCTTTAACTATGATGCAGTCTCTGGCCAGGACCCAGACAGTGGACCTGATGTGGAGGGTACAGAGAAAGTAATTTAGAAAGTGCAAAATGGAATGGAACAATGCTTAAGTGACAGGATTATCCCTAAAATATAATGACTTGCTCTTGGTCGCATATCTGTGAGAGATGTGCTCCTGGCTCCAGTCCTTTTTTTTAGCCACATTCAAGAAAAAATACACTGAACAGTCCAACTAGTGTGGTACTGGCAGATTGATCATATCAGCCTTTTGCCAAACAATAAGGACACCAATATGCCTAACTCTGTGTAGCTTTCCCTAACAAAAGAGCTATTCAAACCACCACTTTCAAAGGTCTTGAAAAACTAACATAATATATGGGTATCGACGCTGGATTGTCAGTGTCAGGACATCCAGTTCAAAGACACACTTTTCAGCATTGTTCCCAAGGACATGATACATCAGGAAACTTCCATCTGCCATATAACTCTAAGGCAAGCAAGTTTGGTGGAGAGAGAGCAAGTCTTATTCAAGCATTAGATATTGGCCCTATTAGGCAAACCCATCTTAGCCAGTTGTACTGGAATCTTTAGAGAAATGTATGTGTAATATACCAAAATACACTCTACTGCCATGTAGATATATAAAGAACAAAAAAAGAAAAAAAATGTTAATAAATTTAAATGCCCATAAGTCTTGGATGCTTTCTCATGAGCACCTGGGAGCTCTGGCCCCTGCCCCAAAGATCATGCATGTTCAACCTGTGCATCCAGATGGTATACTGCAAGAATTGATGTGAAGACAAAGAGCTCTGGGGTTTTGCACCCAGTAAGATTAAGTCAAGGGTGGGGAAAATTCCATGGGGGCTCAAGTGGCTTGTCTCCCACAGATGGGTTGGCTATTTCTTGACATAGTGTGAAGAATCTCCAGCCCTCCTAAGTGGATTTCTGTTGGCCTAGTTGGGCTATGGACCTATGATCATGCCCTAATGGGTTAAAGAAAATATTTAGGGAGCTAAACTTAACCTCCTAGTCTCACATGTCCCTCACTATCCACTTTTAGAGTCACTCATGGACTCTATACTATTGGTCAATGTTTGGGATGCTCTACAGCATCTTGCCATGTGTTGTTGCCATGTCCTAAAACAGAAATAATAGCACCAGTACTTTCTTGTTGGAAGGTGCAGATTAACCTTGACAAGTCCCTACTCAAAATTTATTTTTCCATCCATAACTGCACTGTTTTTCTATTTTCTGTGGAACATTTTCTGTTATAAAGACAACATATTGTGTGTATAGTCACAAACCTCAAGTTATAAATTAAAACAAAGTAATGTCTTTTATATTTCTGACCCCTGATTAGGAGCAATTTAAGTCATTGATTTGTTTCCTGAGTCTCCTGGTGGGAAAAATGATTTTTATGATCATATGCATAATTGTTATCTGCCTCTTGTTTGTGCATGGGCCCCTACTGGTGCCCTGGATTCTGCTTACAAACTGGATGGGTTGCCTTTTGGCATGCTGTCTACACAATGCTAAAACCCCTCAGAGACTTAGGGCACATCATGGAAGCAGGGGAATGTGGGATTGTAAGAGCCAATTATAAGGGGTGGAATGTATGTATTCAGCTTGATGTGACTGCAGCCATCTTAAGTGTAACCACCATGATTAACCCAGAGTAACCTCTGTTTGTTACTTCTGCATTGTTTCCCAGCAAATTAGTGTATGGAGCCTTATGAATGGAACTCAGCACTAGGAATGTGATCAACTCTTTGATACTAATTTAATATTAACCAGCTACATTGCAGCTAGGATGAAGTCAGTTTTGACCAAACCCATATATAATATACACCTTTTGTCCGGACCAAAATTTTGGGAATGCAATTGCTCTTGCTGCCACCCAGAACCACACATGTATGTCAGTAAATCCCCCCAATAAACTGAACTCTGGAATCCTAGATCTGCCTGTATCTTCTTTTTGTCTCATAGCATCTTGATTGTAAGGGTTCTGATTGTGAGAATATACAGGACAGTGTTTCTCTGGTGAGCAAATTCCAAGAGAATAATAGGCATCTTGTTTCCCACAGCTAGAACATTCTGTAGTTTGTCCCAAGATAACCAATGCATGCTTGGCCAGAGCACATATCTAAACTTAAACAAAAACAGCTTACATTGTAACCTACTGTAACATACTTAGTGATATAATAAACAATAATGTTTGAGTGGTGCCATTGACCTAATGGAAACTAATAGTGTAAATAAATCCAACAGCTTGCACAAGCAGCTCTTTTGCCTCTGCTACTTGCTTCTGTCTTTTTTAAAAAATTTTTTTTAAACTTGATGCTGGATCCCATATATTGGGGCTGGGTTGTTCTGTGCTACAGGTTCAGAAGAGGGCTGGATATGCTCCATGTTGGACTCACATACAGCTGTTTTCATATAAATTCAAACAGATTTTTCATTCAGTGGAGCACATTTCTTAAAACTCATATATAAATAAATACGTTTTTCTTATGTCCAGAATATTTGTGAAAGATAAGCAAAGCTCATCCTCCTCAGGTGTATTTGCTTTGTTTTGTTCTCTATTTTGACATCATTTAACTTTAAATGTGATATAAACTTCCTCTCATAATGCGAATTAGTTCAGGCCCCAATTATAGGTAATTAGGCCCTGAGTAGACTTTCTACCCATTACTCTTCTGTAGTCAAATCAAGGTTTTCTCTCTGATTCTCTTTGTCTAAGACTCCTGCCCCTTGCTGAGAGTCTTGTTTGTTGCCCTCTTACTCACCAGATAAAATTATAATGATTTGACTTAACTATTTTTTCATATTCAGTTGTGTGACAGTGCACCCTTATAACCATCCTGTTTTTCTTTTCTAGTATGGTATTGAGTAAATTCCATGAGATATTCAGCACCATATTATAAAATACACAAGCTTTATGTTGGACTATTTTGCCCAACTATAGACTACTGTAATTTTTTTGAGCACATTTAAGGTGGGTACAGCAAGTCTGTGATGTATGATGGTATGTTAAATGCATTTTAAACTTATGGTGTATTTTGGTGTAAACCTACCATAAGTTGAGGAGCACCTGTGTATAATCCCAGTATTTAAAAAGAAATCATTTGTAAGGCAATTATAGAACCAGAGACCACTCCTTCTGCTGTCATATTTCAACTCACAGGAACCGCTAGAGTGTGCCTCTCAGCTCATTATCACCTCTACCTGTTTCATATTATTGGCAGTTACTTTTCACTTAAATTTATGTGCAAAATAAAAATGAAGTGCAAAAAATGCACAGGAAATAAAAGTGGACATGATAAAAATGAATAAATAAAAGCCTACAGTGAGTCCTGTGTCATACACAGCATAAAAAGAGAACAGAGAAAAAAACATGAATCCTATCTATCACTGTGTTGTGCTCTGGAGTCATGTCTTCATTCTCAGCACGTTTAGAATTCAAATGTGACATTTGATTTTGAGAAGCTTTGCTGATACCTCCCTACTGTACTGACTGAAACATCTTGGGTTTTAGCAAAAGCACTGTGATCATTTAAATTGGGGCTCTGGCTCTTCTTCAGTACATGGTACTTGCTTCTTCTTGATGTTTGCCAGTAAATTGAAGGTATTGGACTGAGGCAGTTTTCCTTTCTCCCATTCTGCCCCTTGCTGAAGCACCTGGTCTCCACCCAGGGTACATCCCAGGTCCTTGGACTTGGGTGATGGTGACTAGACAAAAAAATGGATTATACCAGACCTCATGGTGGATATGAACAGTTTTTAGTCCAAATAAGAGTAAATTCAAATGTGTAGGAACTGAGGCCATGGATTCTTGAGGGTAACAAGCCCTGACCTTTTCTCATGACAGAAAGAAAGTTGCTAATCCCAGCAGCTTGGAAAGCTGAGGCAGGAGGATTACAAGTTCAAAGCCAGCCTCAGCAATTTAGCAAGGCCCTAAGCAACTTAGTGAGGCCCTGTCTCTAAATAAAGTATAGAAAAATGGCTGGGGATGTAGTTCAGTGTTAAATGCCCCTAGGTTTAATCCCCAATATCAAAATAAATACATAAATTTAAATGATATGACTATGTTATGAGTCCCTTTTGAACATCTCAGGCTTCATGTCTAGCATCACCTGAAACACTGAAAACAGAGTCCACTGAGAATCTCTAGATCACTGTTTGGAAAGGAAAATAGATCAAGATCCCCATGAGTTGATTTATGACATAAGGCTGCTGAGGTAAGACAAGGAAAGTATATTGTTGGCCTTACCTGATGATGCCAGGTATGGGGGGGATGTGCTAATTTGCTCATGAAATAAAACCACATCTGGTAGAACAGCTGTAATTGAAGTCACCATCTTCTTAAGCTTATAGTAATTTACTGTCATTCTCTAAGATACATCTTTTTTTTTGCACAAGCCACACAGGAATGTTGAATGGGATACAGTGGGAATCATACCCCCTATATCCTTCAAGTCCTTGATGGTGGTACTATTGTTTTCCAATCCCTCCAGGAATGCAGTATTGTATTCAATTTAATATTTTTCTGGGTAGAGACAGTTCTAGTGTCTTCCACTTCACTTTTTCCACCATAATAGCCCCCCACTCCAAGGTTCAGGGAACCAATGTGGGGAATCCACAGCTGCTAAATATGTTTATTTCAATGATGCGTTAAAGAATAGGTGAATTAACAGCAGGTGGGATCAGGGACCTTTGAGCCAATTGTGAGATGCATTTGAGCTAAAATTCCATTGATCACCTGACCTCAGTCAGCCAGCCCCTATCCTACCTTTTGGGTCATAGCAGTGTTTTGGATTTACTAGAATCAGTGTCAGTTCAGAGGCATTTCCCATAATCTCCCTAACACCTGGTTATTTCTAGTATCTTCAGTGCACACTCATCCTGGTAAGAAGTGGTAGGTCTCCTGGAATAAGTCTGGGAGAAAGATTAATCATTTACATGTTGGCAATATAGAGGGTCTTTCCACAAGGGCACCCAACCTTCCCTACATTCAGGGCCTTCTGTTCTGCAAACTGGCTCCAGTCTGGGAATTGACTAAGGGAAGACATTCAACTCTTTTTGTGATTCAAGTTTGACTTCTGTTTACTTGATCTAGAACTCTTATGCTATGCAGATTCAATAAGAATTTAGTAGACTTCCCATCTATTTAATTCCTAGAAACTCAGTAATCAAGTAACCAGTGCTATAGGTCTCTCTAATTGATCCTTTGGTCTCACTATCCTCATGGTAATCATAATCATCTGAGTGCTGCTATTTTGCCCCTACCATCCCAGGATCAACTTTTTCCTACTATATGCTTTAAGTTTTCTAATTTAGTGGCAGCAGTTTCCATTTAATTTCTGACCTACAGTAAAATTGATCAGTGATATTTTTAAAGGTCTTAGGAATTTGTACAGATTTATTTCTCAAAATCACTGTGAAATATGTATTCTATGTACTTTGTTTTAGAGTAGGTGAGCAGATACTAAGGACAAGGTCATTCTAAGTTATATCTTCCTTAACCTTTGGATTATTTCTTCTATGTCATTCCAAGAGGAATAATTGAATTTAGGTCACTTTTTGATCCACATTTCAGTCAGCAAACCAAATAATGAGATCCTGTGCTAGTACTGAGCTGAAATATTAAAAGCAGAATCCCTACTTAGTGGGCCTCAATCAGTACATTTTGTCTCATCCAACTTTGTGTTTCTTCCCCTGTTGTTTCATAAGTCCACTACCACACATATTCCCTCATTTTTATGTCTATATAAAATGAAAAAAAAATCATGTAGCCTTTATGGAGTGTACCTCCTCAAGGATCCACTTTGAACCATAATTTTAACGTCTATTGGGAGTAGAGTATGGTTGTAGACCTTAAAGCAAAAAGGGCAATGAGGGTGGGTCCTGAGGAGCATGAGTAGTTTTTTGCCAGGAGGCTGCCTCAGGGCAGGTGACTGGAGTCCCTTCAGGCAAAGGTGGGTTAACTCAGATGGGGGAGGAGCAGCTGCTCCTAATGGCAAAGAGAACTGGGAATTTAGAGGTTCCACCTCTCAAATGTCATCAAGATCTTGCCAACAGTGCCATTTAAATTTATGGACCACCCCCACCCTCACCCCTGGCCATAATCAATGCCCTCACAGCAGACACTCTGCAATGTTGGGAATTTAATGTGCATCATAATTCAGCCACTCACAGGATGTGATTCTGGGTTTACTTTTTGGCAATATCAGCTCTGTGATTATAGGGAATGAGGGTTTCTTCCTGGGCAGATGTAGAATCTTTGTGGTCATTTGTGTGAGAATTGAGCTGGGAATTCAAATCCCTGAGTTTATCCTTTCTTTAGTCTATTTTGACCATAACAATTAAGGGCACTAGCCAACAGTATAGTTGTTATTAGTTTGAGGAAAATGCTCCAAAGTATCAAACACATGGCCACCCAGAACCTTCTGTCTTATGATTAGGAATGTGCAGTGGAGATACTTTGCATACCTCTGTTGCTGCATCATGCCATGAACTATCAATGTTTTCTTCAGGTGCTCTGTGCTTGTGTTACTGCTGCTAGCTTGAAAAATGACTGATGGGGTCTTGACTTTTTGCAAGAAATATGCCATCTCTTTTCCTTTATTGAGGATAATGCATTGTAGAAAGTTCCTTATCCTGTTCCTGAAGTGCCTCTCTGAAGGAGCCAATCCTTTCTCTGGAAGGAGCCTGGGAGTGCTTGTCTCACACTGCGTCTCCTACCTCCCTGATCTGGGAAGGGGGCCATCCCCCAGCATGGGAGGGCTTTTTTTCTTCAAACCTTCCTTCCTCGTGCCTGAACTGGGCCACACACAGCCCTCTCTCTTATCGGACCAAACTTTTTCTTCTTGGTCTTCCATGGGTCTAGGAGCTTGTGGATTTTGCAGGTTCTGGCTGTTCTTTTTGCTGGTTGAGACCCTATAGCCCCTGATCCATGGACAAACTGCTACTGGATATGCTTAGGAAGCTGAAGAGAGTCCTGGGAAGACAGGATGTCTGTGACCAGGAGCACCTCAGTCCTGAAGGAATACTTCAGAGACACAGTCTTGAAGGATAACACCAATGGCCAGATCTTGAGGCTGGTTCTCTGGCAGAGACCTTGCTCTCAGTCAGGAGTCTCCTGGGCTTTGGGAAGTAGAAATTCTGGAGGGAGAATTTCTGAACCATGGTAAAGCAGAGACTATAGTTCCTGACAGGGTTATACTTCCATGCCCTCTGGTTTGTAGGGTTATGTAATTAGTTCTGAAAGATAAGTTGGATGTGGAATTGATAGGTCATTTCTGAGCCCGAATTGTCAGGACAAAACCAACAAATATGCTTTCCCTTCTGCATTGTGACCCAGAGTTCTCAATAGGTCATCAAAGTGAGACAAATATGTGAGCTTAAAGATTGACTTGACTTTACATGAGCAAATGAAACCTGGAACCAAGGCCCAGCCTGACTGCTTAGACCAGAAACAAGACTCACAGTCAGACTTCAGTGAGCTACGCCACCAGCAAGAAGTGACATGCAACACATTCAACAGGGCATAATGACTGGGAACATGGTATTACCAAAAAGACTTTAATGAGGAAATCCAACAGAACTCATTGGCAGATGCCTACGCATCTTCAGAGTTAAGATCAGACAAACTGCCTTAGCCGTCAAAGACCAACCTGAAGAGCTTAACATAACAGGACATCTCCACCTATCACAAAATTTCATTCAAATACCGTCCTGCAAAGAATCAGATATAGCACTAAAAAATCTTGGCACTCCTGAAAAAAGTTCACTCATCTGAAAGATACTACTGGGTCAAATAAAGAACAAATTCTGGGCGTCATTCTGTAATTTGGCATAGTTGGTAGACAAAAATCATGCTTAATACTGCCCCTCTAAAGTTTGCTGGCAATATTGAAAACTGGACTGATTTATTTTGTTTTTCTCTTTTGTCAATTTGAGCTGTGTACAGGTACTTAGAGACTCTGAAACTGGAAAAGGAATGTAAGAAAATCACAAAAGAGCTCCCATGTGGCAATTTCATGGCAGACTCTGTCCAAGCTGTGTTATGTTGGAGGATTTCTTCCCATGTGCTACCATTGTACATTCCAGAAAAGCTTTGATTAAATAAAGGTACATGTCTACCAAGACGGTGCTCTGTGCACTAACACATGCACATATTTTATGTGGATTATATTAGCTTTGGCCTATGCACAGCCCTCAATATCCATAGTACATTTGCAGGGCTACTTGGTCAAAAAGTTTTAAAAATGAGAAAAAAGTGGTGACTTTAAAATAGAACATCCCTTTGCCCTTATATGCTAAAAACTTTTAGAACAAATAAATAGAATTATGTATTTTGCATTTAGAGACAAAAATGTCCCTGTAATTTATGCACCTTTACACAAATCTCATTTGCAAGCCCCTATATTGTGATTTGAATAAATCTATTTTCTGAAACAGGTCAACTTCATCAGGATCCTCCTTGTGAATAGAAAAAAATATGTTTTATAAAAAATATCAGGAAAATTTTACTTTTATAAGATTTTTTCCTCAAAATTTTGATTTATAGTTCTGACTTATATTAAGACTTAACATATCTTTAGATATTATAATTTATTATTTTAATATTTTAAAAAGTATTTGAATTAAGAAACAGTAAATTTTGTATTATATATTACTTAGAAAATTGCAGAGTTCAAATAAAGTCTCATTTTGAAAAAAGCCATTTAGTATCTTTTTTAAATTTTTTTTTACTTGTTAATGGGCCTTTATTTTATTTGTTTGTGGTGCTGAGAACTTAACCCGATACCTTTCACATACCAGGCAAGTGATCTACCACTGTGCCACAGCCCAGCCCCCACTTAGTATGTTAAGGACAAATCTAAACATTTCCCCCAATATAGTAACTGTATGGAACTGAGAAATAAGTAGTTTAATGCTAAAAATAGTTTCTAAAATGCTCATCCATGAATTCATTAGAAAAAAAATAATTTTCCTGGTCCACCAACAGATGGATGCAGTCTATGTTCTGAGGAAACAAATTCAATGGCTCAGCATAGGAAAGGCTGACAATTACAAGAAAACAGAACAATCCAATCAGTTCCTTTTGTTTCTGTTGACTTTATGTTGTATAAATAAATGATCTATATTCTAAATGCTAATTTTGATTGTGTTGCAATCAAAGCAGTTGAAAATGTTCACTCTCTCTGACAGAGTCTTGCAAGCAGGTTGACACTTCTAGATTTACAGCCCAGGATTTTAGCAACTGAGTCATGAAAAGAGCAGTCCCGGTCTGGAAATGAGTTTGCAAGCATTTGTGGGGATCAGAAAAGAAAAAAAATGTAATATGATTTCTCTAGTCAATTTCAACCAACCTCTGCCAAGAACACAGTTCTCTTCACCAAGCCTGCACCTACAGTTGAGGTTGGAAGGCAGCAGCCTCTGTAAATGCTATGAGCCAGCTTGATCCAAGGTCCCTAGAACAACAATAACTGCAGAACAAGGGACTCCTTGCACAAGAAAATGTGGAATGCAAGGCTCACGTTGTTTCTTTTGGATGCAGTTTTCTGGGTGTTTATTTTTGCTTTTCAACTTTTGCTTGGGTAACTATGGAACACAAAATTTCTTAAGGAGATTTTTGGAGAAGAAAAATAAAGTTGAATACTATAGCATGTTCTTATCTTGAATGCAGAAATTTCAACAATATGATTTTGTATGGAAAATAATAACTATTTGAAATTAAGAAATATCAATTGAAAAACCAGTCAAATCCAATTTTTTAGGTATTTAAATTTATATCTAATGGCATTAATTTTCTCAAGCAGTTATAGGTTTTACTGCTTAAAATCCATAAGTTTTGAAAAGTTTTATTTCAGTTATCTTAACATGCTAACTTTTCAGCAATTTACCTCTTTGTACAAAAAAGTTAAGGTATATTCTAATATCAGGGCCAATTTTTTAATCTGTATATTGAAAACACAACTTCAGCAACCTCAGACTTTAAATGGTGTCACAGAGCTGGGGCCTTTCAGGAAACTGAAGCAACATGAAACCCTCCCTCCCCCCAATTCAAACCCTGATTCTTGCAAAAGATTTCTGAGTAACAGGAATGAGTTTGTTAGAAGGAATGGGAAAGGGACACTCTCAAAGGATTGAGAAACAGTGTACCTCTCTTGCACTCCAGTTTTATTGGGACCTCAGAGAAATTTCCAGAGAGTCTTGTTTAGATCCACCTCTTGACTTGATTGATATGAAGATGACATCAGACTTTCAAGTCTCCACTGCCATGACAACAGTATTTCATTTGGCTCATGCCTAAATGGTTCTCATTGAATTTTTTTTTTTTTGGTAGTGGGGATAGAACTCAGGGACACTCAACCACTAAGCCAAATCCCCAGCCATATTTTGTATTTTATTTAGAGACAGGGTCTCACTGAGCTGCTAAGCACCTCACCGTCTTGCCATTGCTGAGGCTGGTTTTTAACTCATAATTCTCCTGTCTCAGTCTCTTGAGTTGCTGGGATTACAGGCACACTTAGCTCTCATTTGATTCTTTTTTTTTAAAGAGAGATAGAGATAGAGAGAGAGAGAATTTTAATATTTTTTTTTATTTTTTAGTTATCGGCGGGTACAACATCTTTGTATGTGGTGCTGAGGATTGAACCCGGGCCACACGCATGCCAGGTGAATGCGCTACAGCTTGAGCCACATCCCCAGCCCCCTCATTTGATTCTTAACAATAAATTTTTACAGATTTTACGGTTAGGAGGATACCATCCTTATCTCCCCGAGTTTTGGGATTTGGTGTATGAAAAGGGTCACAAAACGTCTCCCCTTTCAGGGTAACTTGGGCTTCTCTTATTGACATTTTTCCCAGGCTTGCATTTCTTCTGCAGATAATAAGTAGTTTTCTGAGGAATGTACATATCCTGTCCACTTAGGCCAGGCAGGGCTGCAGGTAAATTTCTTCTTGGAAAATAAAGCATATAGTTATCATTACCCATTTTATAGAATTATTTCCCTTCTTGTGTTCCAATCCTTCATATCTGTCTGTCCCTAACAATGGGAACTCTAGAATAAAAGGAGAAGAGATTTCAAAAATAGACTCTAGGAGTGTTTAATTCTTTCTTTAATAATAACACTAAGCCTTTACTATCTCCACAATAACCAGTTCTTCTAGTAAATACACTGAAAAATGTAGTGGCAAGATCATAGGCCATGGTGCTCAGCTCCTTGGGCACTGCTTCACTCGTTTTGGTCCTTGGACATACATAAACCTGCCCAGAATTCTCTATAAAGTCCTCTCAATACCTTTCAAAGAGCCCTTTCTTTGGTTTGTTGTAAATATTTTTCTAAGAAATATTTTATTGCTTTTCATAAATCAATTGAAAAAAATAAATATTTATGTAAATAAAATACATGACTAAAACCAAACATATAAAACAAAATATAAAATGTGGAAGCATCTTTAATTGATTAATAAATATGTTCTCTGTATTGAACCAGAAAATTACTTTAAAAACAATAAAACACATTGAATTTTAAATTGTTCTGGGTTTTGGGAGGTTAGAAAAGGGTGGATTGTATGACACTGGAATTTAATGTGTTTTAACTAATGTAATTATTTAAGTGTATTAGCTAAATATTGGACTATTATTGGTGTAATAGAAAAAGTAATTTACTCAGTGACACCCAAGTAGCATAAATGGATTAATATACCTCGAAAAAAAATCAAAATAATCATCCCTAGCTTCCTGCACATGGTAGAAGATGGTGATCTTTATGTTTAACAGTAACCTTGTCCTGGCCTTCTCACTCGTGAACTCCTGGTGTAAGGGGTCCTTTTGAAAGGAAAAACCCCCAAGTGTTTTTTTCTTTCTCATTTCCTGTTCTTCCTCCTAATTTTCTCATGCTAAGAACAGAAGTATATCAATTACTCCCAGAGCCCCATTGGCAGCCCTCAGAAAGTTTGAAAAGCCTAAATGGTAAGGCATCTGGGTAATAATGGTAATAGCACTAGGATGAAAAAAGATGTGCAGTAAATCCCTATATAGTATTTCCACTGGCTTCATAGAAAATATGTAAATAGCCTAAAGTGCATGGGAAATTAGCAAGATATCATAAAATAAACTAAATAGTGCATTTTGATTACTTCTTGCCATTGTTTTTAATATGATTAGCTTAAGTATATATTCATATAATTTAATTTTAAAATAATGATTGTATTTTAACACTGGCTTGCAAAAGTCAAGAAAAGTTAGTGGTTGGCTTGTTCTGGCTGCTGAAAATAGATATCAGCATGTGACTACTCAATGATAAAATATTAGAAAAATTTCCTTTAAAATCAGGAGGAAGACCCAGTGGTTCTGGAGCCTGAGGCAGAAGGATCACAATTCAAACCCAGCCTCAGCAACTTCTCAAAGTCTTGAGCAACTTAATGAGAACTTGTTTCAAAATGAAAAAATAAAAATGTTTCAAAATGAAAATCTAAAAGAACAAAAAGGCTTAGTGAGCCTATGTCTCAAATGGAAAAAGGCTGATAAAGGCTGTGGCTGTGCCTCAGTGGTTCAGCATCCTTGGATTCAAATCCAACCATCGCCATATATATTCTTGTTGTAATAGGACCCATTTAAAATTAGAAGCCCCAAGTACCATTAAATACTATTTTTCCTACTTATTATTCATTTTCTGGTAAAACTAATTTCTCTGTCCCAGATTCCTAGAAGCCATCATCTTACTAAGGGAATGGAAGCTAAGATTGCTGTCCCTCAAAGTCCTGCTGTCCACAAAGGTAGAAATAAAATCATGACACTTCCCTGGCCTGCAGTCTGGGCATATGCATATTTCCTGGCTCCTTTTTCCTATAAATTGTTACATTTCTGTAGGGCAGCAAAAGAAGATCAGCTCTTTTCTCAGATTTGGCCAAACTATTTTCAACTATTTTTTTCCTTTTTGTGTAATTTCTTCCTAATTGTGATTGGGTAAGCAACTGAATTCAGCTCACCTGGACCCTGGGTATCCTCTGGCCTGGGTAACACTCTCAGTACCCAAGAGCAAATTTCACTGTAGTAGCACTTTTTATTTCTTTTAAGAACCTGTTTTATGCATTTACAGCTTGGATGCTTGGTATGGCTTTTGGCCTGACTTGACTTTCCACATGCTTTCTGTATTGAGCTTGACCACGTGTGGCTTTTGATATAAAAATGAGAGATGAGTAACTCTTTCTTTCACATAAACACTGTGAGGTGATTGTATAGATACTAATTGCCCTTATTTTTTTAACAAATGATACTATATTTTATTTATGAATTAGAATAAGGAGGATTTTGAGGAAGGTGTGGCTCACTTGGCTTTCTCTGCTGGGATTTTGGGGGCTCTGTGAAAAGAAAAGAATAAAGTGGAAGGTAAGGGAAGGATGCTAGGGTATTGATGAGAAGGGTATTGCAGGGCATCCAGGTGGTCTCTGTCTCCCACTTGTGTTTCTAATCTGTTTCCAGATATGGGAGACTGAGCCATTCCCTCTGTCTCCCCAGATGAGTGTGATGTGCTTCAGGCCTGCACTTGTGGAGCACTCTTCTGGGGGAGTAGGGCAGAGGGCAAAGGTTCAGTACAGAGAGGGTCTGACAGTTCCTTTGCTGAAGCCAGTGGTTACAGGCCCTTGTTGTAGTTGTAGCTGGATGGCTGCAGAGCTATTCCTATATTTGTGGTTTTTGCACTGAACTATATAATTCATAGCAGCATAAAATTATTTCTCTTTTAATTCACAATTTATTGCACTTTAACCACAGTGCTTAGTGTGTAGAAATTCCTCAATTATGCTATATTTGTGTGTGTGTGTGTGTGTGTGTGTGTGTGTGCATGTGTGTCTGTGAGAGAGAGAAAGGAGAGAGAGAGAAGAGAGAGAGAGAGAGAGAGAGAGAGAGAGAGAGAGAGAGAGAGAGAGAGAGAGACTGCACACTTTCTGTTAATGGAAACTTCTTTCTTTTTCTTTTCTACCTTCTCACGTTACATTTTGTAACTCCATAAATTTCTCTTGATCTTTTCTGCACATTTTGTGTTTGTGTTGATCACTAGGATATGTGGGTGCTCAGCTTCTGGGAAGTGAATGTGAGTCCAGATTCTTTTCTGGTTCATTTCATTCTTAGAGTCTATTGCCACAGGTCTTTATAATTTTTCCAAAATAAGCCAACTGTCTTAAATTCATTTCTTGTATCCAATAAAATAAAGAAGTGACATTTCTACATTTAAGAAAATAAGTAAAATGGACAAGTTAAAAAATTTCTGTCACTGGAAGTTGGTGGCATTTTATTCATTTTTAAAATTTGTTATTCTCTAAACTGTGGGTCAGAGCTGATGCTAGTACAAACCCATAGAGGAAGGAATTTTGCAGGTCTATACTTGGAATCTGCAGTGCTTCTGTTCAGAAGCAATGGCATTACAAAGGAACAGAAGTTCCTGAAGATTGTTCCAAGCAGAGAACACTATTTGGGAGGCCACGTTGACAGTGGCTCAGTGTACTGGGATTCTAGGGGCAGGACAAGGCTGGTGCTGTCCCTCTTGTGTTCCCAGTAGTTTTACAGAAATGAGGAATGAATGTGGGAATTCTTTGGGAAGTTTGTAAAAAGTCTCTGTTTCCAGTGCCTGTGGGAATTCTGAGGTGTCTGTGTGACATCTCTGTGTGGGCCTCTCAAAATCTGTGTAAAATTTGTATGAGGTCTCTGTGTAAGGACCCTCCATTAGGTCAATGTGTTTGTGTAAGATGTCTCTGTACTATCTCTGGGTGGTCTCTGTGATAAATTCTTGCTGAGGAAATCTGTAGGACATCTCTGTGGTGATTGTTCCCTAAGGTCTGGAACTCTGTGGGAGGTCTCTGTGAGAAATCAATGCATAAGGACAATGTGGCATTGAAAGGTTGTTATGGGAGACTATGTTAGGTCTCTGAGGCCTCTCTTGGTACAAATATCTGTCAGAGGTTCCTCTGGGAAGTCTTTCAGGGGTTCTGTGAGATCACTGCATGAGGACCATGTGACAGAGAAGGGTTGTTGTGTGAGGACCATGAAGTTGGTGTTATTTCTGAGGGAGGGCCTTGTGTTTCCATAACTGCTATGTTGGAGGTTCTCTGATGATCTCTGTGGCAATCTTTTTGTTGGATCTCTGAAGGGCCATCTGTGGGGCTCTGGATCTGGTATGATCAAGGCACAAGACCTGAATCAGGGGTGGCCTGTAGGTCTGTGATCACCCTGAGAGGGACTTCCTGGCTTTACATGTGGAATACTTTCAGGCATTAGAGCAAGACCATTCCTGTGTCATCTGCTTTGATGGCACTTCATGGTACAGGACTCTGCATCAGGGAAAAACAGGGCAGAGTGCCCTGGAGTGGGGCTGCTGCCTTCCCCAGGTGGGTCATAGCATCAAACATTCTACAGACACAGCTTCTCCTCTTCCTCCTGTGAGGCCTGCCTGCTTTCCCTTGTGAACAGATCCTGGGAAGAATAAGCCTGTGCTGGAAGCACAGTGGGGGCAGAAAAGACTCCTGCTTGCCCCCTGCCCAGCTTGCTCCCACATTTGGACAAGTCACTGCCCTGATATGACAAGTTCTAACTGAACCATCTCTTCTCCTCTAGTCTGTGGACAAGTAAGTTCTGGAAGCCCAGAGAATTTGCTTTGTGACCCCAGGCTCCCCTTTGGACTTTTTACTGCAGAATAAGAGTTAGAGCCATGTGTGTGCATAATGGTCACCAAACTGGGAGTCACAGCTAGAGTTCCCTAGTCCTGACTACTCAAATTGTCAACTCATTCCTTATATAATTAAAGAGGCAAAGCCATGTGGCCCCATTAAATATAATGTCAGAAAATGAATCTGCCCTACCAAAGAGTTTGCTTCCTCTATTGCCTGTGTCATTGCTAAAGAGGCATCTCCAGATCTGTGGTCTGGGAGCCAGATCATGGTACACAGTGGTGAGGCCATGGTGAATCCATGATTTCTGGTACTGGAATAGCAGGAGCTTCTCATCCATCACACCATCTGTGGAATCCCCATGTTACTCTGCCTCTTTCTTTGGCTCCATTTCAATTCTCCTCATCCCACTATACCCCCTATGCCCCACTGTCACATAGTTATTGAATACACATTTGTGCCATCTGGGGGTCGGGGGACAGAGGTGGTGAGCTGCGTGTGACATAGCCCTCAACAGCCAACTTGATGTTCCCACCAAACAATTTCCATTCTGGTCACTGCCCTAGAGAGTGAGGAAGGTAGGAGCAGAATCAGGTGACATGGCCATGGCATGCAGCCTGAGCTAGAAGTAGCTGGCAAGACCAATCTTCATGTTAGCCTCCAAAGGCGAGGGGTTCCAAGGGCAGGTGTCTTCTGTTCCCCAAGACATCCATCAGGCAGGACTCTCTAAGCATCTCTGAATTCAGATCCAGGAAACTGTATCTTTCCCCAAATTTTCTGGGCCCATTTGTAGCATGGGAAGCTATTAAGTCTCATGGTAACACTGCACACCAATCCCTACAGCCTCACAAATTTCAGAATAAAGGGAAAGGCTGACTCAAACATTAGGGTGGGGTTCTCATGAAGTTGCCCATCTTGACCAGTCCCAAAATGTGTTCTGTTATTTTTGTAATGATCATGTCATAAATTATTAAGGTATAATGAGGGGATCTGGCATGAGATTTGGGTACTCATTGCCACTGTCACCTCCCTGCATGTCCAGTCTTTTTTAGAATCTACTGACCTGCTTCCCTATGACCCAGCACAACACAGACAGAAGCCTCTCTGATTAAAAAGCAGTATTATTAAATCATTGTCACCACATTAGGAAGAAGCCATTCTCAAACAAAGGTCTCACATGGGGACATTTTTTCTGAATATGATCAATATTATATGAAATATTTCTTCCCAGCAGGACAGGAGTCAGAAGCATGTTGATGCTGATGAGACAACAAATGTCTCTGAAGAGCACAGTGCACTGGACAGTGGACATTGTGTTTCAACATACCTGCCACCCTGGTCTTCTGTGTGTAGAGGCTGTGCAGAGGTACAGACTCTTTGAGCAGCAAGGCCTGCTTGTTGTCCTTGTTTCTGATCCATCTGTTCAGAGGATGGCTGTGGTCACTAGGGCTGGCCTGGTGACCAGGAGACGTAGCTCCTATCACTCTCCTTTTCTCCAGAATAATGGGACTCCTAGAATAATGGGATTGTCTACCCATAGAGGCCTGGTATTTTTCTTTAACTTTGTTTGTCTTTAAGGCAGAATGTTCATAATGAAACCTCATTTTCTGCTCTATGATCCACCCAAAAGTTGAAATGAGTGCCTGGGTTTCTGATGCCCTGTTGTCTGTAAGCAGTTGGCCAGTGATTGACCCTTGGCTTTGGTTAGAAGTTGAGGGGGTCATAATTTTGTGTAGGGAGTTTGCCTGCTTTTTGGTATTACTGCAAAAAATATTCTGCAGAAAGTTCTTTATTCTGTCCCTGAAGTTCCTCTTTGAAGGAGCCTGGGAGGACTTGTCACTCACAGTGTCTTCTATCTTCCTGACTGGGGTAGAAGGACCAATTTCTCCTGCACATAAGGACCTCCCTCCTGCAAGCTTTTCTTCCTGTGCTTTTGACCTGAGTTTCACACTGTCCTTATTCTTGGAAGTTGCTCTAAACTTATTTCTCCTGCTCTTCCAAGGATCCTGAAGCTCAGTAATCTTGGGCTCCTGCAGTTCCTCACTGCTCTCTTCACTGGTTAAGAGTCCATACAGATCTTGAAAAATTGATGCACTGCTACTGGTCATGCTTAAAGAGCTGGACCATCTCTCCTCTGAAGTTAGGATATTTGCAGCCCAGAGCGCCTTGGGGCCACAGCCCTCATGAAACATGTCAGTGGCACAGTCTTGCAGGATGATGTCAGTAGTCCGTTTTTGAAGCTGCTTCTCTGGTATAGTCTGTGCCTTTAGGCATGAATATCCTTGGCCCTGGGAAATAGAACTTATGAAAAAGGATGGTGTTTTACTGATCCACTGAGATTTTAAATTCTTCAGATGAATATCAACATTTAGGAAGTTTGATGTCTTTCTGATTTTCTTGGTGATTGCCCAGTCAGAAGACTCCTCTTCATTATCCTCTATCTTTCTGAATTCATCTTTTAAAAATTGGGGCCCTACCTGAAGTGATGACACACTGTGGCCTGAGACTTGTGAGCTCACACTATTATCCAGGGACTCATGTCTGCCCATTTCTATGCCTAGACTTGGTTTTAGGCTGTTTCTTCCAGATCTCAGGACAGCATCATTGTGCCAGGTTCTGCCCATGAGAATATAAGTGTGGGGCTGAGAGGGCAAGCTGCCCTTGTGTACAGTTGAAGGAGCATCTGAGAGCCCATAGTTGTCACTAGATGTAGTTTTGCTCAGGGACTCAAAAGATGGGCCAGAGAAAGGACTCTTCTGGGTGGGAACTGAAGTTTGTTCTATCTCCTTCAATCCTGTACCTTTCTGAATGGGTTTTCCCAGGACCCTGACATCATGGGCAATGGAGTCAACCCTGGAGTCACAGGGAACTGAAGAGGAAAGGGAAGGCTGTGGAAGTAGTGAAGCCTCAGAGTTTCTCATCTTCAAAATATTTATGTGCTTAATTAAGGACCTTGAGGGGTAGGTCCCACCTATGCTTCACACTTAGACTTTTAACATGTGCCTCTAATGCCTGCTGAGTGCCAGCATCAAGGAGGGAGATCTCCTGGGAGGTGTTCCTGAAGGCTTCCCCACATTTTAAGGATGTTTCATCCCCAGTTTTTTTGTGGGTTTTTGAATTTCCAAGTGGGCCAGAGACATGATATATGCCAAGCCTGAAATGCCAAACACCCAGAGGAATCATGTCCTCCTGAATTATCTCTGGTCTTTTTGAACTAGTCTTCTGTATAGCAGGGCTTCTGTTGTTTAGAAACACAGGGTTCCAGGAAGACTCACAATTTTCTTTTGCCTGACCTCTTCTTGAGATGTTGTCCCAGGACTCCTTCAGATTTAGAAATGGGTTCCTATTGGGTGGTAGTCCATACTGGTGTAGCATGAACCTCTTTTGAAGATGTTGTTCCAGTTTCTCCTTAATCTCAAGGCTGAGGAAATTCCCTGGGGGCTTGTTGATGGACTTGTGGTCACAGGAGGCCCTGTTCTCAGAGATGAGATTGCTAAAGATGTTCTGAGACTTTTGGACCAAATAAGGTAAAGCCTCTCTACTTTGTACTTGTTTTCTTAAAATGTGGTATTCTAGGTGTTGAAGAGAAGAAGAGGAAAGAAACTGGGTCTCCTCTTGGTTTGTGGGGCATGGAAATACAGAGGCAGTATTCAATTGAAAATGGCATGGCATGCTTGGGAGAGACAATGAGAGATGTTCCTGATGGTGGATCTGAGCCAGTGATGGGGACTGCAACCAGGATAAGGATGGAATCACAGGCTGGAGTTGAACAAGAGGGTGGAGCAACTGAGAGGAATAGAGTGGTCCAGGTGTAGTCTGCACCTGCACTGGAATGTAACTAGGCACTTCATTGAATGCAATCGAAGAAAAGTCTGCTGAGGGTCCAGATATTCTGACAGTAGCCACCAGGGACTCGCTGTGCAGAATGGAGAGGCCCCCAAAAGAATTGGCTGCATTTCCTCTGTAAATGATCCCTCAGGACACTAGTGTAAAAGAGCTTCTGAGAATCAGAAAGCTTCTCTGACTTGCCTTTTGTGTTCCAGATGGTAGTATTCTGCTCCCTGCCCAGTGACTTTACTTTGCTTCCCTGAGAATTCAGGGAGTAGACTGTTTCATTTTTTGTCTTCAAATTACAAATTTTCCTTTCTTCTCTCTTGCTGATAAGTATCTCTGATAGTTTCTGGGCGTTGGAGTTAATGAAAGAGGTCCCTTCAGTCTCTACCTGAGAGTGTGGGTGGTTTCCCCAGAGTGAGTCCTCTGGTGGGTGAGAAGGATGATCTCTCTTGGATTCACTGTGTGGGGAGTGGGAGAGGTCACAGACTCTGGCAGCCATCTGCCACCAGGAGAGGGATGAGATAGGACAGGTGGAGAGAATATGGCCTGAAATTGCTGGGAGAAGAGATGGCAGTGGGACAGGAGATGGCAATGGGACAGGAGATGATGATGGGCCAGGAGAAGGCAATGAGACAGGAGATAGCAGTGGGACAGAAGAAGGCAACCAATATTTTTTGGATGGAGAGGAGCTCTGTGGGTTGGTTCCCAGTGAAAGTCTCATTGAGTCACACTGAGAAGAATTCAGGCTGGGGCTTGGAAGAGATGCACAATGGGCCATGTGATCAGGAGAATGAGATTGTGGAGAGGAAATTCTGTGTGGCTGAGGTGAACGTTGTTCTAGAGGAATCATAGACACTCATGATTCAGAGGCACTCAGGGAAGAGTGAGACCCAAGAGTATCTGAGGAAGTCATTAGGTCTGGTGAGGAAGTAGAGGCCAGAAGCAGAGGACGCTTGCTCAAAGAAATCAGGGAAGCCAAAGGGAAGAAGGCAGTGGCAAAAGTATCCTCCACAGGTAGTGTATGTGATTGGTGGACTTCAGCTGACTTATCTGGGTCATCTCCTTTTATGAGCTGATGAAAGCTGCTGTCATCCTGGAGCTTCTGTAGGTGGCTGCAAGAGATAGAGGCCCAGGCTTCAGCCAGGAGAAGATGGGCACAGGAGGTAGGGCAGGTGGTGCAGGGGTAAACACCTGTGATCCATGGCTCCTCATTGCCCCACTCACTAATATTACAGAGCCCTTGCTGTCCCATTACTCCAGAGCTTTAGACACATACTGCCCCACCTGAGGCTCCTTCCTCCCCTATGAGAGCTTTGTGTTGCTGGATGATGTCATAGGCAGCAGTAGTAAGGACTCAGGATGAAGTGGAAAGTTACTCACTTTTGTAGAAGTGAAATCAGATCTTCAGGCTCTTCCTCTTTATTCCAGCAATCACTATAATCTGAAAAAAATACCTGGTTATTGTGGAGAAGTGAGGATGAGTTGAATATCCACATGGGGTCGATAAAGAGGGTAGACTCTGGTTGCAAAGCACCACTGTTCAAGTCTACATGACAAGTGACATCGATAGCAAAGAACACAGAGGAGCAGCATTTGGTCATTTACTTCCATCTCCACTAGCCTCAGTTGTACTAATAACCACAGTATTGGGAGAAAGATTGGACAATTTCAAAGAGGAAAGTTTCTTAGGGAATTGAAAGCTTGTCTACACTTTGACCAGGAAGTCCCACCTCCTTATCCAGATGAAGCAGGGGAACAAAAGGAAGTCATTGTCAATAATAAATGACTATTCCAATCAGGAAGATGGGGGCTAGTAAAAAGTACCGGAAATCTAATGATCTTTCCCCCTCATCCTCTCATGTTTCCTTTCCCCTTATCCTCCAACCTGTTGCTAGGTTAACTGCCCCAGGAATTGTTCCTCCCTGCAGGGAGTTGTAGGAGTTGTTAATTGATGCCTCCTGTGCTGTTCTCTTCCTGCCTGGATCATTTCATCATTGGGCCCATCTTTGGGTCATGTACGCAGGATGGGACAGGAGAGGCAAGATAAGGGAAAAAGGAAGTTATGAGAACAGAGGAATTCTAATGTGTACAAAAGGGACAAGACACCCCCATTTTTTTTGAATACCCAGCCCTGGGGCCCCTTTTGTGGAGAAGTCTGTCTCTATTCTATCCTTTAAGTAAAACTTGCTTTCTATGTTTGCCTCTGCATTTCTTGAGTGTTCAGTCTTCACCCCTGGGGAAACAGAACTTGGCCCTGATTGCTTCTCCTCACTGGCAGGATCACAGATAGCATGGCTCCAATAGTGCCCATACCTCCCTACTGGACATCACCCATTCCTTGCTCACCACAGCTTCATTCTGAGCGCAGGACCTGAGAAGTGTGTCTGTTATGATGATTTCCTTTCCAGGATCCTCCCTCTCAAATCTTTGCAACTGATTTCCTCTAGGACATGGCTCTGGTCTCTTTGGGACAGGTGACCACAAGTCCCCTCTGGAGTGGAAGGGCAGGGCCTTACCTTTCAGAATGTTGCTCTTCTACATTTTCTTTTTCATCTTCAGGTGCTAACCAACAAGAAAGAAAAAGAGGCTGTGGCCCAGTTCTCCTTCCACACTCCTAGATTAGCTGC
This sequence comes from Ictidomys tridecemlineatus, assembly GCF_052094955.1. NCBI lineage: Eukaryota > Metazoa > Chordata > Mammalia > Rodentia > Sciuridae > Ictidomys > Ictidomys tridecemlineatus. Next base: position 61,390,093 of record NC_135489.1, read on the forward strand.
AGACATTCCATTTTTTTCTGAACAGCATTACGTTCTACAGTTAGCTAGTTCTCATTGTTCAGAGAACATTTTAAAAGTGGAAAAATACTTCATTTTTCTTCTTTAAGATTTTCTACATGAACTACACAATGCATATTCTGGTGTAATCACTGATTAGGCTCAGGGACAGGCTTATTTATAGAGGCTCTTCTCAGCTGTGACATAGGGTTCTGCTACCTGAGGCCAGAGGTTTCTCCAGTGGGTGATGGAGTCCTCAGGGCTCAGCACAGCCCTCACCTCAGCTCAACACAGAGGAAAGATTGGGCTCTGGACTTTAACCTTCCACCATTGCAAATGAGTTCTGAGAGGAGGCACAGTAAATAGCTATCTGGAAATCAATGAATCTCACAGGAAAAAGAACAGCAATGGGAAGGATATGAACTCCTATCTCTACCAGTAACAAAGGGTTTCAAACTTTTTACACCTGCTTTCCTGAGTTAAAATTTTAACCTACACAACTAATTCCATGACTTTCTGAAGGGCCATTCACAGTTTCCAATGATTAATTCACCCTCATTGTAAACTATAGAACTCAGACTCCTTCTGTAACCCATGGGTCATTTTTGTACCTAGAAAATGAGCCCTTCCAGTGCCTGATGGATTGACTGTGCTTCAGCATACAAGACAGCTTTCTGATTCATTTGAGGTCTGCTTCCATCCTGGTTATTTGTATTTTCATTATGGGGCTGAAATCATGTTGGTTATTTTTGCTTATATCTAGGGAGAGTCTTTCCCTGATTTGAACCATCTGTCCCAGAATGATGGTCTGTTCTGTCCTGAGTTTTATCTTTTATGAAGTGCATCTATTTATTTTGGAAAAAATGGAAAGAAGAGTAGACAAAACAGAATCTAGTTTTTGTTGAGTCTGGTCTGAGGGTTTCTTACCTTCTTGAGTTTTTTCTTTTTCTTTGGTGGTGGGAAGAATGCATCACTCTGGAGGAAAGGCAATAAGAGAAGAAAGAGCCCCAGTCCACACACAAAGGCAAAGATCATATCCATTTCCCAGTTGGTGAATCTGGAGTTCAGCCATGAGGCACTAATGCTATTCAGAGGAAAGAAAGGATTCTCCATCATCTGAATCACACTGTCCACTTTGGACAAATGAGCCCTGAGAGTTTGCTTCAGCAATAAGAAGTAGTGTCCTGGCCTGTGTCATAGGGCTGTGCCTTCTCATCACAAAGGGATCCTGACAGAAGGGGAGAAGCAAGAATAGGCAGCACCACACCTCTGCCCCACCCTCTGGCCAAGCATTTCCTCCACCCTCCTGTGCCTTCTAAATCTTTCCTTTCAACTTCACCTACTCACCCTGTCAGAGGAGCCTTTTGTCCATTCCATATTCTTTCCTCCCAGAACCCAGACGTGACCCACTTCCTTGTAGATCTCTGCTTGAGCGCCATTAATTTCATAGATTTTGGAAATTCGTTTTATCTCTGTAATTTTTATTTCTCAGGGATTATTATTTTCAGGATCACCTCTCTTTGAAATTACAACTTTTCCATATAATATCCATATAATATATTCTTGCCTTGTATCAACTCAACATAGAATTAAAATCATTTCTATGTTTATTTAGTTATATAAATTTTAAATAAAAATTTTCAAATTTATTTTATTATCTTCATCTAGAGGATTTATTTTGCTGGCAGCAAATTTTTTTCATGCTCTCTTTATCTGAGAGTATCTTTATTTTTCTTCATTATTAAAGGATATATTTTCTGGTTATGGAATCTCAAGGTGATCCTCCCTGGCTTCCTTTGATTATGCCACCCCACTACCTCCTTCCATTTTTCTGATTGGGAATCAACTGATAAACTTACTGTGGTCCAGAAGTTTTTCTCTGCTGCTTCTAAGAGAGATCTAAAGACAGATTTTTGCCTTTTCACAGTCTGACTGTGATGTGCTTAGGAATGAATCTATTTGTTTTTATTTTACAAAAGCAAAGCATTAAATCTAGAGGATATATATATATACACACAGACACACAAACATATATATGTGGTGTGTGTGTGTGTGTGTGTGTGTATGTGTGTGTGTGTGTGTGTGTGTGTGTGTGTGTGTATAAATTTGATAAGTTTCCAGCTCTTATTTTACAAGTGTTTCTTCCCCCTTCTCCCTTTTTTCTCTCTGGTCTCTCCTTCCATATGTGTCAGTAGCCGTGGTGATGGGGACATCCAGGTCATGCAGCACCACTTGTTGGAAGGATCTTTGCTCCATGCTGCTGTGTTGCCTTTGTTCCGTGAATATACATCAATTGGCTAGACTGATGCACATCTGTTTCTGGTTTCTCCGATCTGTTCACTCACCTATTTGTCTATGCTTTCTCCAGTATCCCACTGTCTTGATAACCATTGCTCCAAAGTAGGTCTTGAAGTCAAGCACTGTCCACCATCCAGCTTTGTTTATCCCCAGTATTGTTTTAACTCTTCCGAGATTTTTGTCTCTCCTTATAAACTTAAAATTTTTTTTATCATCACAAATAAACTTGTTGGAAGTTTGTTTGGATCACATTTAATATAGAGAGCAAATTGGGAAGAAGTGACATCTTAATAATGTTCAGTTTTTCTATCCACCTTGTCAAATACCTTCCCATTCATTTAGATCTTCCTTGATTTATTCTATAACAGCTTCAAAGTTTTCCTCATATTGGTCATATAAATATTTTGTTAGTTTTCTTTCTGAATATTTAATTTGGAGGATAATAAAAATAATAATTAAAAAATTTATCTTCTACTTAAATTTTAAATAAAAATTTTCAAATTTATTTTATTATCTTCATCTAGATGATGTGATGAAGAGACAGATTTTTCTACATTAATCTTCTCTCTTGCAACTTTATGTAATTACTTATTCATCTAATGTGTTTTCTTATTGATTGTATTTAATTTTCTACCCAGACAATCCTGGTACCTGCAAAGATAGTTTAATTTCTCCCTTCCAAATCTATATAATTTTCTATCTTCAGTCTTTTAAAATGAGATTACATTAATTAATTAATTTATGAGGGTTGACACAGAGATAAATCCCAGTTGGTTTTTACTATGTAATTCTTTATATCAATTGTTGAAGAATATTTGTCTATATTTTAATCCTTTTGCATCTCTTTTTGAAAGATATTGGTCTGTAGTATTTTTATAGTATTTCTGTCTCATTTTGTCATTTGAGTAATACAGACCCAATAGAATGAGTTAAAATATTGTTCATGTGCTTCTACCTTCTGAAAGAGATTATAGAGAATTTATTCCTTAATTTTTTATTAGGATTAACCAGAAAACTATCTGGGCCTGAGGATTTCTATTTTAGAAGGTTATTTATATTGGTACTGGGAATTGAACTCAGGGGCACTCAGCCACTGACCCACATCCCCAGCCTTATTTTGTATTTAATTTAAAGACAGGGTCTCACTGAGTTTCTTAGTTCCTCACTTTTGCTGATATTGGCTTTGAACCTATGGTCCTCCTGTTTCAGCCTCCCAAGCTGTTGGGATTACATGCATACACCATTTTGGCTGGCTTTGTAAGGATTTTAATGTATCAATTCAATATCTTCAATAGTCATAATTCTGTTCAGATTGTCTATTCTTTTGTGTGAATTTTGGCAGATTTGTCTTTCAAGAAACTAGTCCACTTTGTGTTGTTCATTAAATTTGTGGGCAAAGGGTTGTTCAGACTGTTCCTTTATTATCTGGTTGATGTCCATAGGATTCAGTATTAATGATGCTTCCTTCATTTTTTGTTATTCTTGAATTGTACTTATTTAGTTTGTTAGCCTTTCTAGAGATCTATTTATTATATTGTTTTTTCTTTTCATTTTATTTGCTTTTTTGTATTAAATTTAAAATTATTGACATTCTAAGTAAGTTATAGAAATTATGAAAATCTTAGGCTCCAGCTAGTAAAACCTTACATACAAAAGTTACATCTAATCTATTACAAGATTTACTTCCCAAAAGGCTAATCACAGCTAGAATGATAGAGTATTTGGGAAATGTGGCAATATGGTTTATGTAAGTATCCCACATTATAAATCTACTGGAGATGCAAAGTAATTTGATTTTTTGGAATTCAAATCAAAAGAACAAGCAGCAAAAATTATTGTGGTGCCTCCAGATCTTAAGGGGAGAAAAAAATCAAAAGATGTAACAAGATCACAAGTAGGAGAATTTTTTGCAGTCATTTTAGTTTCTCAACATCCTAACCAAAGCAGCACCAAGAAAACCTGGTATACTTGCCAAAACAGTGAAAATCAAGCCTATTCCAACCAAAGTGCTGATGTTTGTTTAATATTGAAATAGGTTAAACTAAACTAACATTAATGATAACTTGTTTAGAAGAAAACAAGAAGAAAGGTTGAATGAAAAAGAAAGACAAGGGCTGGGGTTGTAGCTCAGTGGTAGAACACTTGCCTAGAGTGTGTGAGGCACTGGGTTCAATTCTCAGCATCACAAAGAAATGAGTGAGTGAAATAAAGGTCCATAAACATCTAAAAAGAAAAAGAAGGAAGACAATGTCCAGATCAAAGAGTTAAATACAGACACAAGCAACATAATCATGTGTAAAATGAAAGATCAAGGATTAATTTCCAAGGACACTAAAGTTGAAACATCTGAACTCCAAATACAACTGGCAACAAAGAGGAAAAAAAACAGGAAAGAGAAGTGTCCAGCTTACCTGGAGTCATAACAGGAACAAGGAAGAGAAGTAGATCTGAAGATGGAGACTACCTACTTCCCAGTACAAAACTAAAGAAAATGGCTCAGAAAGACCACATTAAAGAAGAAGCTGCTGAAGTTTCCAAAGTAAACAGAGATAGAACATTCAGGTTATGGTTTGATATGCTGTTAGTGTTTCAACCCCCTTAAAATGTCTAAAAACAAGAAGGAAGCATGACATGACCCTCATCCTCTTGTGGGTATCTTGCACATACAAGGAGAGTGTGATGGGCTATACAATGATGACATCCCAATGAATTACACTCTCCAGTAAATACACCTTTAGGTGGTTTCCTAACAATGATTTCCAATTTGGCACCATGATTTGATTTGGTCAATGGTCCATCATAGCTTGTAATATAAGAGAGGCTACAAAAGAGTTTCACATTGGGCTTGCTCTCTCAGAATACACCTATCATCCACTAAAGCTCAGACTAACCTAGTGGAGGATGAGTGAGCATAGGAAGCACAGGCATCAACCTTCCAGTATAGGCATCAACCTTCCAACATTTTGAGAACCCTGATATGTGGGGAAAACCATTTTAAACATTCTTGGTTAAGTCAATTCATCAGCTAAATGTAGCTCCCTGAATGGCAATACTAGCTGAATAAACCACAATCAAACCAGAGAATCTCAAGCATTATAATAGTAGTGTTTGAAGTCACTATGTTTTGAGATAGATTCTTGTGAAGCAATAGTTAACTGAACCACAATGGTGGTTTCTGTGTAGGTTTGCCTTCAGCACTGATAATTTGAATAGGATTTAAAATGAAGTCAATTTTGATATCTAAATCCTTAATAGTAGCTTGTATAAGCTCATGTTAGATTTTGCTCTACTTAAATGTCCCAGCTAAGGTAAAATATGTTGGATTATTTTTATTGTCTTTTATTTCTAAATATTGCGTGTAGTTGTAAATTTGAAAGACCATTATTTTATCTTAAATTAATGTGTTAGTGAATTGTTAGTGAATTGTTCTTTTTAGAAAATCTTCCAACTCTTTTACCCTGATCTAGAATTGTTAGGGATCTCAGCATTGAGACTGAGGGAAGGATGCAGAGCCCTTCTGCCTTCTCTGAGGCATAAAGACAAGGCCTCTAAAGAAATAAAAGCCACACACCCCCAGTGATGATAATTATGCTTTCAAGTTTCACTTAGTGAGCTAAATGGTGATTAAAAAAATAGAACCTCCTGTATAAGAAATACTATGCACTACATAATTACTTACTGTATATAAGTATAGGATGTAACTAAGTGAGCTTACCTTAGTCCATATTTGATAGTACTCTCACAACATTTATATAGTGACTTTAGAAAATCACTTCTAAGGACTCCGAAAAGCAATCTCTCCTTCTTCATGTTCCATGAACTCCTGAAAAATCCTTTAAGTCCCTCATAATCATTGGCCTACTTGAGTTTTCTCTATATGTGCCTGAGTTTTCTCCTAGATAATGTGTTGGGAGTTATACAGCATTTTTAAAAATTAATGCTGTTTGTAAATTTAACTAATCTGTGTACATACCATAGCAATTTTTCATATCTAGCAGCTGCCCAGTGTATGCTTGTTAAGTGAACACAAGAAGGATTGGGTCAACTCTGCTCCAATTTATTTTCACTGAGACTAAAGGCAAAGCAAATTAAATAAATAAAAAGTCCAAGAAAATGAATCTGTCTTGTTGAAACACAGTGCTCACTGTGAGGAAACAAATACTTTAGATTTACTTTGAGTGAAACATTTTACAGCAAATATATAATAGAGAAAGGGGGTTGGAGGGAGAGAGATCCACAAATTAGAAGCACATAACTTGCCCAAACCTGCTTAGCATTAGGGTCTATTTCTAAGTGGGCTTCTGTAATAAGTAAGAAGACCTGTAACATAAATATTTCTAATAGTAATATTTTAAAAATTATTCTTAGTTGTTGATAAACATTTATTTATATACTGCATTAAGAATTGAACCCAGTGTCCCACACATTCTAGGCAAGCACTGTACCACTGAGCTACAACTCCAGCCCCATCTATTAGTAATATTGTGATTTGGATATGAGGTGTCACCTGAAAACCTCATGTGTTAATTCAGGACTGGCCAGAAGTGAAATAATTAGATTATGAGAACAGGAACATAATCAATGAGTTGATCCATTTGATGGAATAATAATTTGATTGAATTATTGGGGTAACTATAGACAGGTTAAATGTGGCCAAAGGAAGTAGGTCACTGGTCACTGGGGGCATCCTTAGAGTTATATTTGGTCCATGGCTGTTTGTTCTTTGTTTTTTATCCACTACCCTTTCTCTCTCTCTCTCCTTCATGGCTGCCATGAGCTGAGAAGTTTTTATATGTTATGGTCTTCACGTTGGGTCCACAGCAATAGAGTCAGCTGACCAAGAATTGAACCCCTGTAACTATGATCCCCCCAAACAAAAAACTTTTCCTCCTGAAGTTGTTCTTGTCAAGTATTTGGATCACAGTGATAAAAATTGACTAACCCAAGCAATATGAGTCATTGCAATGAGAAAATGACAGCACAGCTATTCACCAATACATTATAAAGCAACTGAAATTGCATCAAGATGTCCTCAGTTCCTTAGGTCATGGCACATCTCGTCAGGTGAGACCCAAGTGCCTTGATGTTAGAGGACCTTCCCAAGGTCATATGATCAGTGAGTTGCATAACAAGGTCTGACACCCATATTTTGAACTTGTGATTATCCACAAGTTATTATTTTCTCTGTCTTGGCTAAAGATAGACATTTGGAATCTAAAATAGGCCTAATATAGCTTATTAACATGTGTACTTTATCTTTAAGGAATCTGTAAGAGTAAGGGGACTGCAAAAAGGAAGATCCTGAGTAACCATGACAAAATCTGTGACTGAAAAAACACAGTGGTATCCTTAAAATAAAGTCTGTCCAACTTTGGGAAACTTCTCTTTCTGCACTTATAGACTTCAAAGTCTATGTACCACACAGGTTATAGATAGTCATTGGGTCTGAGAATAGTACATATGTTGGTTATGACTTCACACATATCCTCTTCTTTAATGTGCTCTGGGTGTTCATCGCATGTCAGAGTTTCTTCAGTTAATCTCTGATCAGGCTGGTTATAAACCAACTTGTCCAATTATTTTACATCCTTGGTTAGATTATAGAACTTTTAGATGTACAGAAGACATAAATTTTCTTCCAGTGAAACGGAGTGAGAGGTAATTATTACCCTTCATCAAAAAGCATGTCAAGCCCTCTTGCTCATGCAGCTGCTCTGCCTTGTGTTAATCTCTTCTATGGGTCTTGGAGGCAAGCATGTGGAGGCTCAGGTTTCTGCAGAGAACTGTGGTATTACCATTAAGTACACACTTAGGTTAAAATAGTTCGTGGCACTCAAAACTGGTGCCCTTTCAACCTATTCAGAAGGGTCTGCTTTGAAATTTCTTCTTTCAGATTTTTTATTATGAAATACCATTAGGTCTTGGGGCAGCTTGTGCTTACTTAGAATAGGAAAATTAATCATTAAAAAAAAACTGGGTGTGAGGAAGAAAATAAAGGTCAGAGAAAAATGACAATCACCATGTTTATAAAGGAAAGTAGTTTAGAAAAATACTTAATAACCTTAAATGAAATTGAATTGATGATGTTTTGATACTAAAAACATATCATAATGGGAGTTTTGTTGAAAAATACACATAAAATAAAAATGCTATTATAATGATTTTAAGTATACAATTCTGTCACATTAATTGATTTCACAGTATTAACCATTCCTAATTTTTTTTCCATTTTTTAAGCAAAGATTCTATACCATTAAAAAATTTATCCACATCCTTCCTCTCCTTGAACTTCTGCCAATTTCTGTTGTAGTTTATGTATTTATGAAATTTTCTATTCTACATATCTCCTTTACGTAGAATTGTTTAATACTTGTCTTTCTATGCATGGTTAGCACTTAACATTATGTTTTCAAGTTCATTAATGTTCTCCGTACATCCAAACTTCATTCCTTTTCACAGCTGAATGATACATTACATGCATATAAAACATATTGATTATTCATCCACCTATCTAGGGACATTTGGGTTATTTTCATCTTCTGCCTAATATGAATAATGCAATTATGAACACTGGTGTGTGAGAGTCACTGAGCTCAGTGTTCTTGAGTATATGCCTAGAAGTGGATTTGCTGGATAACATGATAATTTTATGCTTAATATTTTGCAGGATGGTTACACAATTTCCATTTTCAACAGAAAGCAACAGGATCCCATTTTTCCATATTACCATGATTTTAAAAAAATATTTATTCTTAAATTTTAGGTGGACACAATATCTTTATTTTACATTTATGTGGTTCTGAGGCTTGAACCCAGTGCCTTGTGCATGCTAGGCGAGCACTCTACCACTGATCCACAACTCAAGTCCTACCATAATTTTTAATTTTCCATATAGTTTACAATAGCCATGTACCCTGAGTTTTTGATTTGCTTTTCCCTAATTACTATTAACGTTTTCTTGTGTTTATTGGCAGGTGAACATCTCTGGAAAAAAAATTGTTCAATTTATTTTTCAGACTAAGTTGCTTTTTTGATATTTAATTGTAGCCATCATTTATCAAATATAAATTGCAAATATTTTCTTCCGTTCTGTATATTATCTTCATTATTTATTTAATTCTATTTTAACAGATTTATTAAAGTATAATTAGAATAAACTGTGCATACTGTACCTATTTAAGATACATAATTTTATTTATTTTTTGTGGCCCAATGGGGCAGTGTACTGAGCCTTTACATTGTGGATGGAATGAAGGTAAATGGAACAGAGTTTTATACTAGTAAATCCTCTTTGGGGAGCCATGAGTGGGCAACAAATTTAGAAAGAGCTACATGAAAGGTATATAGTTGACTGTATATCATGAACCTACTCATATTCAGATATTTATCCTTGGAAATATGGAGACAAATGCTTTGATTAAGGTGTGCATCCTGGCCCCAATACGGGCAGTAGGTCTGGTACTGTGGTACATAGAAAGTTTATATCAAAGTGCTAAAGTAGGATGGAACACAGTTGAAGAGGTGGCTATGACCCACTGGCAGGTATACTCCTACCTCCAAACCATCTTTTCACCCAAGTACAGACAGGAACAGAAACAGTAAACTTTGCAACAAGTGTGCAACTGGTATATTGATTATACTGACACTTTGACAAACAGTAAATGACATAAATATGCCTTAGGAGCTGATGAATTTTTTTCAAGATTTCTCTAGTAAGAGAGTTAATCAAACCACCACTAGCAAAGGTCTTGAGAAGTTGATGTAATATATGGATATCCATACTGGCTTGACAGTGACTAGGATACCCATTTGTAGACCATGCTTTTCAGGAGCATCCCTAAGTGTTAGGTAGAAGTCCAATAATGTAGCAGGGGTACAGAGTTTCTTTGAATTGCCTTTAATAAATAATTAAGTAATTTGTACAAAACAACCTGAGAATAAACAGGCAGAAATAAATGGAGCCAGTTAAGAAAGATATCAGGAAGAAAAATCAATGGAACTAACTCCTGACAGGGTCTACTGGGATCATTGTAAGGCTGGAGTTAATGGTCATAGATTTCTCCAAGTATTTCAGAAGGGAAATTTCATTAGTAGAGCAGATGCACTAAGATAAATTTTGCCAGATTATTGACCCCAGCACCCACATTAACATAGGATTGATTTGTAGATGAAGCCCCCCCCACCCCATGGGATTGTTGCCTGTGACAGTTCCAGAAATTACCAATTAGGGTCAAAAAATTCCCCCACCCAAAATGAAGGAGAAGTTAAATATCTGATTGGTGAAGAGTGCAGAAAGTGTATCCCAGTTCTCATGGTAAACATAAGTTTGCCATTAAGTTCTTTGTGTCATTCTTTGCTCAGGGATGACCTACTCTGTATGACACTTACTTTCATTTATAATCAAATTCTCTTACTTGGCTTTTCATGTCTGACTCTAAATTATCTTTTGCCAGCACATAAAAATTAAGGTTTGGAGTTTTGGCCCCTCATTCACCTATGACACTAAGCACATGATGTGTCATGTCACTTTCATCTTTCATGTAACCCTCAGGGAGCAAGAAGTGTTTGTGGAGAGAGAAAAGGGCTAATTAAAGTAACAGATATGGACCATACTAGGCAAACCCACCTTGACCACCTGAACTAGAGCCTTTGGAGACGTGTAAATAAATTTAAGAACTCAAAAGGCTGGTATGTCGTCCCCTTATGAACACCTGGGTACTCTGGCCCCTGTCACAAGCTGTGCATGTCTAAGCTTTGCATCCCAATGCTATGCTGCCAGAGTGGATACCCAGGCAGAGCTGGTGTTTTACACACTGCTTTAATTAAATCCAGGATAGAGCACAATTCAATTGGAGCTCAAGGGACTTGTTTACCTGGGGATGGGTTAGCAATTTCTTGCAAGAATGTCAAAAGCCACCAGCCTTCCTAACTTGATCCCTGTTGGTTCTGTTGGATTTTGGACTTGTTGTCACAGTTTATTCCCTGAGTGGACTTAAAAATTTTTAAGAAAACTTGGGGCACTACAGTTGATCTCCTGGTCTGGCATGCCATTCAATTTCAGATTTAGTAATCACTCACAGACCCTGCCTGTTGACCAACGTTAGCTCCAGTTGCTGCTGCTATGATGTGTAACTGAGATGTTACTACCAGAGCCATCTTTTTATTTTATTTATTCATTTTGAAAAAAATTTTGATACTGGGAATTAAACTCAGGGTCACTCAACCATTGAGCCATATCCCCAGCCCTATTGTGAATTTTATTTAGAGACAGTGTTTCATTGAGTTGCTTAGCACCTCGCCTGTTGCTGAGGCTGGCTTTGAACTTGTGGTTCTCCTACCTCAGCCTCCTGAGCTGCTAGGATCACAGGTGTGCACCACTGTGCCAGTCCCATCAGTTCCATCTTGCTGGATGGCAGATTTACCTTTGCAAGAACTTATTCAACATTTACTTTTTCATCTATATTTGCAGTCTTTCGCTGTTCTTGCTTTCTTCTTTGGAACCTGTGCTGTTATCAAAACAAAGAGTTTTTGCTCCCCTGATGTCAAGCACCTCACATCGCACATGAAAACCCAATCTAAGGCCTTGTCTGATTCTGTTCCCTCTGTAAGAGAGATGATAAGTCATTTATTTGGTTCCTGGGACTCCTAGGGGACAAAAACCAGGTTGTTACTATTTCAGTATTTCTTCTGTTTCATTTTGTGAACGTGCTTCTACTGCTGCTATCAACTTTGCTTACAAGCTGGTTGGATGGCCTTGTAGCATGCTATTTACATAATGCTAAAACCTCTCAAAGGCTCAGGTAACATCATGAAAGAGAGGCACATGAGATTTTAAGAGCTACTCATGAAAGGTGAAACTTTTACACTTAGCTTGACATGACTGCAGTCATCTTGAGTCCTAACTGCCATGATTCCCCAGGATAGCTTTTGTTAGTTACTCCTGTAGAGGTTCCCAGCATAGTAAAAGTAGACAAAACCATTAGAATGATACATAGAGCTTTACAACCAGATCCTTGCTCCAGGAATATGCCTGGCTCTGACAAACCTACATTTCTGCTAAATCATTCACTTTTGTACCAAACCCTATATACACCTCTACTTCACACCCAAATTGTGAGAATGTAACCAATCTTGCTGCCATCCAGGACCACAGTTTTGTCAGAAATTCCCAATAAAATGCACTCTGGATCAATCTATGTCTCTTTCTGATTTCATGCCACCTTGGTGCTAGTTCTCATACACTGGGTCCGGGTTGTTTTGAAATGATATCTCAGAAGACAGTAGGAAGCCTCACAATGAGGGTTAGAAATGCTCTATCTCAGACTAAAATTAACAAACTTTCTATATAAATTCATACATTTTTTCACTAATGAAACACATTTAAAAACTCATAAAGAAATATCTTAATTTTTTATAATTTAAAAAATATTTGTGTAATTTATGCAAAGGTGGATCCTTCTCAGATTTGTTTATTTTAATTTTCTTCTCTGTCTTGGCATAGTTTATAGTTTAAATGTGATAAATCTACTCCAGTCACAAAATAAATAAATCCTATGAGTAGCCATTCTCTTTTGATAGCTAAAGCAAAATTTGCTCCCTGATTCTCCTTGTCTATAACTCCCACTCTGCCTGAGTTTTTTCATATTGACTTCTTGATTCATTGGAGAAGAATACAGAGAATTTTTGATTTTTGATGATTTGATTTACCATTTTCAACTTTGAATTGACTCCAAAGTGTACCCATACAACCATTCTGAGTTTTGGTTTTGTTTGTTTGTTTGTTTGTACATTCAGTATAGTATTCCATAAATTACATGAAATATTCAGCATCTTATTACAAAATAGGTTTTGGGTTAGTTGATTTTACTCAAGTGTAGGCTGATGTAAGTGTTCTAAGCACATTTAAGATAGGTGAAGCTAAGATGTAACACTTGGTAGATTAAGTGTATTAAATGTGTTTTCAACATGATATTTTCAAATTATGAAGTTTTATTTTGGTACACAGTTCTACCATAAATTGAGGAGCTTCTTTATATAGTTCTAGTATTTAAAAAGAAATGATACAGAAAGAAATCATAGAGCTAGAGACTGCTTCATCTGCTGTCACTCATCTCAACTCAAAGAAACTCTACAGTGGGCTTCCCAGATCCTTAACCAACCACTTCTGCTTCTATTATGTTATTGACAGTTATTGATAACTGATTTTTTATTTTAATTATTCATTTGGAAATAAAAATTAATCAAAAATGAGAAATTTAAAAAATAGCCAAAATTTAAAAATTAGCCAATATCCAGAAAAGGTTATGTGAATCTACTGTAGTTAACTGTGATAGAGCTATGGGTCAATATCGTCACAATAAGAAAACACTGTCTTAACCTGGCCTTGGCTAAAGATTTCAAACCATTAATAAAGTAGCTTCACTGCTGGACATATGGCTCAGACAAATTGCTGCATTTAGTTAAGAAAAAATGCAAAACTACAACTGGTTCAATCAAGTAGGAAGTTACAACTCTGAAACATGCTAGATTATCATACTCAGAGTCCAACTAAGCACCATAAGAACAAATCATGTCAACACATGATATTATAATATATCATTCTTATATATTCATATATTTATGTAATGCAATTTTCTCCATTTCAGGCTCCACTGCTTCCATTTTCCTTGTTTCTTCCCTTTTATTAGTGCACTATAATTTTTAAAAGTTACCACACCTTAAGTAGACCACCAAGAAAGATATTTATGAGTTCTTTATAGGTTATAATTCCTGATTCTGATGGAGAAATGGACAAAAATGAGAAAAAATACCTACAATTACAAAATGGAAAGCAAAATGAATATATCCTTTTAAGCAACTTGTTTTAAAATGAAATCAAAAGAAAATTTAGAAGTAGTTGGGAAATTAATGCAAATGAATTACATGTACAAAATGAGTTAGGTTGAAAACCCTATTGATAAATATGAGCAATCAAAACAAGACTGACCTAAATAATACTGCACTATTATTTAAACACCTAAAAAGCACAAAATTAAGTTTCTTGTAAATAAATGAAAAATTCTAAATAAAACAAACAATTTTTTAAATTATGTAATAAAAAGAATTGAAGTAAATAAATTGACAAAAATTAAATATATATATGAATACATTACATTTATTTTGGTAAAAGCATAAAGAAAATAGAATACTAAACAGATGTGATTTGTGGAGGGTTCCTTAGCCCCTCCAATGAAAGGGCAATATTTCATTCCTTAGGCATTTGGGGATATCTGTGGTTTATATTTTTTTTTATTATTCCATGCATCTTTCCACTTAAGACATACAAAATAACATGCATATCTTGTATGTCTTAAATGAAAAGTCACAAAGCAGTGCAAACTGCACAGGAAATGAAATTAAACTTAACAAGAAAAAAAGGCCAACTGTGAGTCCTATCTCACAGAAAGCATTAAAAGACAACAAAAAGTGAATTGTACAACTTCTTTTGCTCTAGAGTCATATCTTTATTCCCAGAACCTTTAGGATTCAAATGTGACATTAGGTTTTTAATCATTGTGTTGATATCTCCCTACTGTACTTTCTACAATATCTTGGGTTCTATCAAAAGCACTGTGATCATTAAAACTAGGGTCCTTGCTCTTCTTCAGTACATGGTGCTTGCTTTTCTTGAGGTTCATCAATAAAATAAAGGTTTTAGACTGATGCAGTTTCTGTTTCACCTACTCTGCCTGTGGCAGCAGTACCTGATCTCCACCCAAGGTACAGTCCAGGCCTTTGGGTTTGGGTTATGATGACTAGACAGAAAGCAGATCAGCCCAGACCTCATGGTGATGGGTGAACACTTATTAACACAAAGAAGAGGGAATATAAATGTATAGGAATGGAGGCCAGAGATTATCCAGGGTAACAAGCCCTGACCTGTCCACATGACAGACAGAAGGGTGCTTCAGGGGTTAAATAGTGGAAAAAATACTTGTAAATTTGAAACATACCTCGGGCGACTCATAGAAGAATTTGCTATCAGCTGTGTGCATGACTGGAATCGTGTCTAGTGTGGTGGTGAGCAACCCTGAAATGTCTTGGTCTCTGCGATCAGTGTTTGTGGGTAACATACTGGATGAGGCAACTGAGAAGCAGTTAAAGGAATTTTCTCAGAGGTAGGTTCTGTTGTCAGTTTCCATCTAGTATGTGATAGAGAGATGGAAAAAACTCAAAGGTTATGGCTTCAGCACCCATCATTGACTCACCCTATGGAGACCCCTTTGATCCAGAAAATGCTCCCGAATCAAATACCAAAGTAGTTGCCAGTCTCCACCCAGAGCAGATGATTGAGATAATGAGGCAGATGAAACTCTGTGTCCAGAATAATCACCAAGAAGTTCCAAACAGATTATTTCAAAATCCACAACAGGCTTATGCACTGCAGGCACAAGTAGTGATGCGAATCATGGATCCTGCAATTGCTCTGAAAATTCTGCATTGCAAGGTATATGTCACACCACTGATCACAGGCAAATCTCAGTCTTGTGTCCAGCCCTGGTGCTGGTCCTGACCCTGGGCTGTATCCAGGACCTAGTGTTATACTCAATGAACAGTATCCTCCAGATCCTTAGCCTCAATACATGGGTGGAAGACTGTGGAGAGCCATTCTCACACGTGACTGTGCAACTCCCGGTTTGGGTCTGAGGCGTTCTGGCTGTGTCAGAGCTTTCCCGGCCCTCTCCTGATGAGAGAACCCGTCCGGGTGGGGGTGTGACTGACCACAGACCCTGGGGCCAAATCACTGACCTTGACCTTGGAGTGTGGCCCCCCTCAACATTCATTGGATGGAATTCTCCCCTGAATTTCTTGTTCCCCAATAAAAGGCTTCTCCCTGGTGTTCTCTCTCTCTCTCTCTCTCTCTCTCTCTCTCTCTCTCTCTCTCTCTCTCTCTCCCCTGCTAGCCCTGAGTAATCCTTGCTGCCCTATGGGTGGTTTGAGGTGGGAGCCAGAGAGGGGAGCTGTCTCGGACCTGGTCATAGAAAAAGGTAACTGAGTCTGTGTGTTTTATTTCGATCTCTGCTAGCTAACTTTTATGCCAAGAACTTCATTAATAAAACCAGTGCGCTGGTCGCATGGTGGAGAAGACTCATTAAGGACATTCCTCCTCTGATGCAGACTCTTATCCAGAGTGGAATTCTAGCTCCAGGGTCAATACCAGCAGGAGTTCCTGGAACTGGTCCTGGTTCCTTCACTCCTGGAAAAGCAATGCAGGCACAAGAAATACCAGGAGTTGGCCCAGTGCTCTTAGAACAGGGACAAGTACAGAGGTCAGATCCTAAAGCTTTTGTGCCTCAGGGACCCATGACTGGTGGAAGCCTACCTCCTCAAGGACTGTCAGGAGGTGCTCTAAATGACCCACATGGAGGGACTCTGCATTTAATTACTGGAGAAGTAGAACCTAGGGATTATCTGAGTCCACCTCATCAGGGTCCCCACATGCACAATTACTCTGGTCATGACACCTGTGGTTCTTCCTCTCATGATGTGAGAGAAGGTCCATTATCAGATCCCAGATTACTAATTGGAGAGCCTACAGGACCTACGATAGATTGAAGAGGTCTATCTATGGATAGTAAAGGAGGCAGAGGTTCTCATGTGATGAGGCTTGAACCATGGAAACAGAGGTCTTAGATACAAGATAATGGAGACAAGAGCAGTGGAAAGCTGGCCATGGAAGCCATAGGGCTGGAAGCAAGAGGATTAGAGATGAGATGCCCTGAGCCTAATTCAAGAGGCCCCAGGACTGGTGGAAACCAGGGTCCTTGTCTTATTAATATAGGGATCCTGACGGATTCAGACAGGTCCCAAGCATTTTAGGAGTAGGAAATCCTGGAGGTGGCATGCACAGGGGCAAGCAGACAAGGGGGAAGTATTCAGGGGCTGGTATGCAGGGGGCAAGCAAGCAAGGTGGAGGCCAGCCAAGAAGTTTTAGTTATGAATAGAGCCAGGTAACTCCAGAGGATCAATACAAAGCAACTTTGATCATGCAGCTTCTTCAGCTGACTGCTGATCAGATTGCCATACTGCCACCTGAGCAAAAGCAGAATATCCTGATTTTAAAGGAGCAAACCCAGAAATCCATTGGAGCTATCTTTTCTCCAGTGCACGTTTTTCTCCAGTGCATGTTTTTGGCAACTTTGTCTAATATAAGGTAGTTGTAATTTTTGGGGTTAGTTTCTGTGTCCTCTATTCTGTACCATTGGCTTACCAGTCTGCCTTCAGCAAATGGTGCTGGGAAAACTGGAAATCTATATGCAACAAAATGAAATTAAACCCCTATCTCTCACCATGCACAAAACTTAACTCAAAATGGATCAAGGATCTAGGAATTAAACTGGAAACTCTTTGTTCAATACAAGAAAAAGTAGTTCCTAATCTTCCATTATGTGGGATTAAGCTCCAATTTCCTTAATAAGACTCCTATAGCACAATAATTAAAACCAAGAATCAAAAAATGGGGTGAAATCAAACTAAAAAGTTTCTTTTCAGCAAAAGAAACAATCTGTAGGTGAGCAGAGAGCTTACATTCTGGGAGCAAATTTTTACCCCTCACACATCAGATAGAGCACTAATCTCTAGGATATATAAAGAACTCACAAAGCTAAGCATCAGGGCTGGGGTTGTGGCTCAGCTGTAGAGTGCTCACCTCGCACACGCAAGACCCTGGGTTCGATCCTCAGCACCACATAAAAATAAATGAATAAAATAAAGGTATTGTGTCCAACTACAACTACAAAAGCTAAGCACCAAAAAAACCACAAACAATCCAATCAACAAATGGGCCAAGGACCTGAACAGACACTTCTCAGAAGAGTATATACAATCAATCAACAAATATATGAAAAAATGCTCAGCATCTCTAGCAATCAGAGAAATGCAAATCAAAAGTACTCTAAGATAACATCTCACTGTCAGTATGGCAGCTATTATGAAGACAAATAACAATAAGTGTTGGATAGGATGTAGGGGAAAAGGTATACTCTTACATTGCTGGTGGGACTGCAAATTGGTGCAGCCAATATAGAAAGCAGTATGGAGATTTCTTGGAAATCTGGGAATGCAACCACCATTTGACCCAGCTATCCCTCTCCTCGAACTATACCCAAAGGACTTAAAAACAGCATGCTACAGGGACACAGTTACATCAATGTTTAAAGCAGCACAATTCACAATAGCTAAACTGTGGAGCCAATGTAGAGGCCCTCAGCAGATGAATGGATTAAAAAAATGTGGCATATGTACACACAATGATATTTTACTCAGCAATCAAAGAGAATAAAATCATGGCATTTGCAGGTAAATGGATGGCATTGGAGAAGATAATGCTAAGTGAGTTAGCCAAACACCCCAAAACAAATGCCAAATGTTTACTGTGATATAAGGAGGCTTACTTATAGTGGGGTTAGGATGAGGAGCATGGGAGGATTCGATGAATTCTATATAGGGATAGAAGGTTGGGAGGGAAAAGGAGGGGGAAAGAATTAGCAAGGATGGTGGAATGTGATGGACATCATTATCCAAAGTACATGTATGAAGACATAAATTGGGTGTCTACATACTTTATATACAACCAGAGATATGAAAAATTGTAGTATATATGTGTAATAAGAATTGTAATGCAAAAAGTACATGTATAAAGACATTAATTGGCATGAACATACTTTATATACAAAGATATGAAAAATTGTGCTCTATATGTGTAATAAGAATTGTAATCCATTCTGCTGTCATGTATTTTTTTTAAATAAAATCAATTAAAAAAAGAAACCCATTGGAGCAAATTGAAAGATTCTTAAAAATACTTGGCTGCAGTTTCATAAACTTTATTCTGTAGCATAGAAAATGAGTGTAAGAAGTTGACTTCTGCATCCCTACACTTTAATGATTAGAATTTCCCTCCTAGAACTTAATCACATTTTTTGTTGTCTTTGTGTTTTCAATTTTAATTGAGGGTAGGGGGTAAAGAGAGTGGATCTGTTCACTTTAAGTCCCTGTAAATATACAAAAATAACTCTGAAAATGATTATATCAAATAATATTACAAAGAATGTGCAACAATATAACAGTCTCTATAATATGCTAACTGCATTTTAAAAATATTGAGTAAAAGGATGTGAAAACTGCACATAAAAACTGAAAGGCAGGCTGGAGTTGAGGCTCAGTTGTAGAGTACTCAGTGTGAGGCACTGGATTTGATCTTCAGTGCCACATAAAAATAAATAAATAAAATAAAGGTATTGTATTGTGTTCATCTATAACTAAAAAAAAATTAAAAAATACTAAAAGGTGCCCTGTAAATTTTAATGTATTAAGATAGTTTTAAGATTTTGAGTTGTGTAATACATTTACCTCAAAATTATAAGAAATATATTTTTGATAAACCACTGAAAATACAAAATCCTATTTTGGAGGCAATAAAGTTTTGTTTTAAACATTGTTTTAGTTTAGGAATTATTTTGAAATGTTAGAGCTAACAGGATGAGTTTAAATATGTGGTTTTAGAGGGTTTTGTTTTCCTAGAGCTATGTTATTGAAAAAATCAAGGAATCCATCTGTTTTAATGTTGCTTCATTTATACTTCTCTTCAGAGAGAAGCAGTATTCTGCCTGGGCCTTGTCTGTGATGATTTAAAGGGATAATTCTATGATAAACCCGGTTACTTAAGTCTTCTCTGATGAGACCCAGCAATTTCTCGGTATGTGTCTATTTCTTAAGAGTCTTTAAACCCTAAATCTTAATCTGAGTAATTCTCACATCCTTCCCCAAAATCAGTATCAAAGGACCATTTGGTCTGAATGAGTACATTGCAGCATTGAGCTTTTCATAGAGTGGAAGGTTTCTTTCAGGAAAGCTCCCAGTTTCCTGGTAACTAGCTTCTGTATATAAATAGTATTCATTTGGTCAATAAGAATCAGGAGTTAAAAATCTTAGTCTCAACATCAGCATGCCTTTTTTTCTTGTTTCATAATCTGCTTTTTCTGTTTCCATTGTATCACATAATTGAGTCAAAGATAGATAGAGATGTTATAGACTGAATACTTTTGCTCAGCTGACTTATGACTCACTTTACTTTTGACATTACTCATTTAATTCTAACATACTTACCCATAAAATATACTTAAAATTAATAGGAAGGTGGAACTTAACACGTTTCCTTAGAGGTACCACTTAATTTATTTTAAAGATGTGGACACATAAACGTTTTTATCACAGTTTAAGTACTAATTAACAGAAGAATAAACACCCAGATAACCTGGTGATTTTCCTCTGGACAAAGAAAACCAATATCTAGTTATAGAAGGAAAAACATATCTTTTAATACAAGGACAATGTTGAGACTTAGAAATGAAGTTACTTTTCATTTTGCTAGGCTTTTACATTTTAAATGGGTAATTGATTCTCACTTTACAAAGTTTTCATTCCTATGCTGCTGTTAGCTATTTGCTTTGTTGTTTGTTGTGGTGGTTTGTACTGCTAAGTTTCTTGTGTTTAGTGTTTCTCCTATATTAGAGGAAATAATTCACCTGTGGATGTGTGAAAGTTCTAGTTAGTATTCATTTATAATTAGCTTGGTTACTTCGAAATTGTAGTTTCTTTATCCTAAAGCTTTCACTGAAGGGCTCAAGTTGTAAAAACTATTAAATGTGATAGTGTTCTTTTTTAGTAAAATCTCTGCATTGTTTAATGAAAATGAAATAAAATATTGTACAATTAAAGCTGGAAAAATAAATTTATACCTAGATTTTTAGAAAAGTAATTATTATTTTCATGTTAAGAATATTTTATTTGCTTAATTATAAATATTGATATAAAATGAGCATTTTCTTTTTTTTAAGAGAGAGTGATGGAGAGAGAGAGAGAGAGAGAGAGAGAGAGAGAGAGAGAGAGAGAGAGAGAGAATTTTTTTTAATATTTATTTTTTAGTTATTGGTGGACACAACATCGTTGTTTGCATGTGGTGCTGAGGATCGAACCTGGGCCGCACGCGCACCAGAGGAGCGCGCTACTGCTTGAGCCACATCCCCAGCCCCGAGCATTTTCTATTTTTAGCAGAAAACATTAATTGAAAAATGACTATGCATCTTTTTGTAAGAAAAAAATCTCTATTTATATTGGACACACACATTGGAATTGACATCCTTCTTCTGACATGCTTTATAAAGAAGACAGTGTTCAGGGAGATTACTCCTTTCCATCAGTGACTGAGCTCAGAAGCCAAGTTCTATGACTCTTGGTCTATATGTTTCCTCTTCCTTGTTGTTTTAAATCTAAAACATGTTGAAGCTGTGTTGATAAAGTACAGAATGTGTGATTTCATCTTTTTTTGTGATGAATGTTGATACAATAACTGCTTTACTTGGGAATGCTCACTCTACAGCCCAGATTGCAGTACCTGCATTGTCTATTTAGAAAAATGAACTAAGGACCTTACTCAATCACTAGATTGAAGAAACACAAGTCTCAGGTTGGAGAACCTTTCCTGAAATAACGCTTACACTGATTTGGCATTATCTTCTCTTATTGATCCATTTCCAGTAGGAAACAAGCTAATTACTTCTATTGCCCCATCCTGAGAGGGACTATCAGTTATTGCATTATCTTTTAAAAATTTATTTATTTACTGTTATTCTTTTTAGTTATACATGACAGTAGAGTATAATATGACATATTTATACAAACAAGGAGCACATCTTACTCTAATTAGGATCCCAGTCTTGTGATTGTATATAATGTAGAGATTCACCATGGTGTATTCATATATGAACATAGAAAACTTATGTAGAATCATTCCACTGTCTCTCCTATTGCTGTTTCCCCTCTCTTCCCTTCCTTCCCCTTGGTCTAATTCACTGAACTATTACCTTGCACTCTTGTGTGTTAGCATTCACATATGGGAGTCATTAGTGCCTTTAAATCTAGTCAGATTAGAGATGCAATTCCAGCAACCCCAGAATCCACTCAAGAAACTCTTCCTTAATATTTTGCTCTTTTAGAGCTATTCTTATTAGCAAAGTAGTAGGTGCTGTACAAAACTGTAAATGCTACACCTTCATATGACTGTTGGCACAGTGAGTTTGCCTATGCCAACATTACCACAAACGTGAGTTGTGTTGCTCTGTGATGTCATTGGGCCATAGGAACTTTTAAGTTTCACTATAATCATGTGAAGTCACCTTCATATATGTGGTCTGTGGTTGTCAGATATGTCCTAAGGCTGTGCATAACCATATATGAATTGGCGTGATCATGGGGTCCCTAACTTCATTCAGAGGTGGAGGCCAGTGCATTTCCACATCATAGCATCTTTCTGGGTTATTTCCTGCTCTTTTTTTCTTAGGGAACACAGACATGGTGGTCACCAAATTCCTGTACTGCACACTTGTAATTGAGATGTTACCAATAAACATATAGTTTATTCATGTTTTCCCTTTTGTAAATAATATATATATATATATTATATGTATATACTTAATTTTTATTAATTTTTCTACTTCAATTCTTTTTATTACATAATTTAAAAAATTGTTTGTTTTATTTAGAATTTTTCATTTATTTACAAGAAACTTAATTGTGTGCTTTTTAGGTGTTTAAATAATAGTGCAGTATTATTTAGGTCAGTCTGGTTTTGATTTCTCATATTTATCAATAGGGTTTTCAACCTAACTCATTTTGTACATGTAATTCATTTGCATTAATTTCCCAACTACTTCTAAATTTTCTTTTGATTTCATCTTTAAAACACGTTGCTTAAAAGGATATATTCATTTTGCTTTCCATTTTGTAATTGTAGGTATTTTTTCTCATTTTTATCTATTTCTCCATCATAATCAGGAATTATAACCTATAAAGAACTCATAAATATTTTTCTTGGTGGTCTACTTAAGGTGTGGTAACTTTTAAAAATGATTTTTATTAGTGCACTATAATTATACATAATGTATCATTTTGATATATTCATATATTTATGTAATGCAATTTTCTCCATTTCACGCTCCACTGCTTCCATTTTCCTTGCTTCTTTCCTTTTTCTGTTCCTCTTTCTCTACTGTTTGTCTTTCTATTTATTTATTGTTTTTTAATTAGTATTTTATATATAAATATGTAAAATAGTGTTATGTATATTAATTATATATATATATAAAGTGTAATTCACTGTGTTATATTCATATATATAATTACATATATAATTTAATTGCATAGTTTCTTCCCTCTCCCAGTCCCTCTTCCCTCTCCTTTAATCCCTTTCCTCTACTCCACTTATTTTCTTTCTATTTTCATGGGATCCATACCCTTTTCTTCCCCTTATTTCACTCTTCTCTTTCACTTGTGAGAAAACATTCCACCCTTGACTTTCTGCATCTGGCTTATTTCCCTTGGTATGATGTTTTCCAATTCCATCAATATGCCAACAAATGACATAGTTTCACTCTTCCTTATGACTAAGTAAAACTCTATATTGTGTATATATATATATATATATATATATATATATATATATATATATATACCATGCTTTCTTTATGCATTTATTGATGGGCATGTAGGCTGGTTCCATAATTTGGCTCTTGCAAATTGTGTTGCTATTAACATTAATATGCAATGGCATCCTGATTTTAGTTCTTTTGGATAAATAACAAGGAGTGAGATATTTGCATCAGATGGTGGTTTCATTCCTAGAATTTTCAGGAATCTCTATACTGCTTTCCAAAGTGATTCTATTAATTTGCAGTACATCTACAATGAATGAGTGTAACTTTTTCCCACACCATCACCAGCATTTATTATTATTTGTATTCTTGATGATTGTCTTTCTAACTAGAGTGAGATGAAATCTCAACGTAGCTTTGATTTGCATTTCCATGATTGCTAAAAATGTTGAATATTTTTTTCATATATTTGTTGATCTTTTGTATAATGCATGGTAATTTTTATATTTGTTCCAATTGTATACATTATCATTGCTGTACTTATAAATTTAATCATGAATAAGAATACATGGTATATCTTCCTCATCTCTTGAAAGATTAACATTTGTGCATCTACATATTTAGAGACTTTATTTAATTGAAAGTGGTGTTACATGTGTAAGCATATAGGCATAAATATATCTTCCTTATAGAAGTATTTTTTCCATTCTTTTATTTTCAATGTTTCTACGTCATTATTTGGAATGAGTTTTATGTAAATATCATTTAGACTTGTATCTCTCCCATTTCATAAATCTGCCCTTCGATAAGAGATTAATTAAATCCTACCCCTTTACATGTTTGTCTTAAAAATCTGGAGCTCTTTCTGCCACTGTGTTTTCAATTTGGCATGCTTTAAAAGTAATTATAAATATATGTGTGCATATTTGTATACACACATATATGCTACATGTGCTCATAAATATATAATTTATACCAATTGAATATGGATATAATTTAATTTCCTGACATTTGCTCAAGTCTCAAGAGTTATTTAATTCTCCTTTTTTTTTATTCCTGTAGAGGTTTGAAACTTACACATCCCATATCTGTTCTTTGGGGGATTGATACTACATAGAAATTTAATTTACTTTGTGCTTCTGTCCTTACCCAGGGTTGATGGATCCTCCACCCATTCAGAACTAGAACCTCCATACATGTTGCTTTCTTTATCAGCCTACAGAAACAGACTTCTACAAAACTGATACTCAGGTTGTCACTTTGAACTTAGTTGTAGACATTAAATGGTTATCGATATTTTCACTCAATCTTGTGTTTTGCTCCACCGGCCACAGTGCTGCCTTGGGGGGGTCTGCCTGGGTGGTGGCTTGGATGATCCAGAGCAAAAAGTATGTAACCAATGAGCTTAAAAATACCACTTTTTTTTAGGAAATTAACGTTTTCAAGGTTTTATATGGCTGGATATCCTGTAGAGAGAGGTCAGTAGGAATCATCATAGAGATAAAAAAAAAACTAATTAGGCCAACCTTTAAATAATCTTCATGTAACACAATACTTTCCAGTAGGAATCTTAGAGCTCATGAAAGTATGACACAAGAAAATATGGCATTTGTCCTATGAGCTCCCAGGAGGAAATTTCAGCATAGCAAGAGACTCCACTGTAGGTTTCTGTAGTAAGCACCCTATTAGAAATCTCTCCAAAGGGGCTGCTGCTTTCCTTCTGTGTCCTTACCCAGGAAAGAGTTTTTTATCTAATCATGACTTTGATGTGATTGCCTTAGTTCTGTTTGGTGTAACTCCTCTATAGAAAATCCCCCAAATCTTTTATACTTGTGTCCTCTATAGAACACACAGACTTAAATACTACTTGTTCTTGACTTAGCTGTATATTGGATATGCTTGAGAACTTTTAATGGTTCTCACCAGCAATTGAAAGTCTAATTTAATTGGTCCAGGATAGGCTGCATAACAGGTATTTTGAAAGCTCCTAGGTGATACTATAGTATTGAGAACAGGGAGGCACAGATTGTCTATAGGTAAGTAAAATTTGCTTCTTAACTAATTATGCATTCATTGATGGCAAGGACTAATGCATAAGTCTAATTGTGGGTTTCAACCTATCTTGTATCCTGGCTTTTTTGGGCAGGTTCCTGGTGGGACCCTGGGCTCAGATCGCTGCCCATACTCCTGTACCTGAGTTCTTAACCTGAGATCCTGACCTCAGCATCTTGATGGAGTCCTCAGCCCAGTTCATCTGCGCTGACCTGGAGGGATGACTCACTTATTCAATGAACCAGGCAGAATTATTAAAGTATGGTGGAAACCTTGTTCAGATGCAGCACCATATTGTGCTCCCTGTGACTCCTTAAGAGTACAGATGGTCCTTAAGCTATATAAAGGGTCAAGGTACCACCAGATTCACCTGTGATATGCATGCTCATGCCTTAAAAATCTACTTTTTCTATGCCAGAGAAAATGAACCAATCAATATACAGATAGAATTTTTCAAACTAATGTCAGATGGGAATCCAATTTATTTGGGCTGGATTTAAACCACATCTGCCATGACTAAAGTTGGATAAATCTCCCTAACTTTGTTCCCACACTCTTACTTTTTGCTCTGTTGTGGCTTTTTCTTAGCCTAACCTTGTTTTATGGCTACTAGTGTATGTGAACCAGTGCAAGCTCCCTAAGGACCACAGATTTGCCTCAGTTAGCTTTGTGCCTCATCTCTTTCTTCTTTTATCTTCTCTTAGTAGGTTCTGCTCCTTTTGTCAGAATAAATGATTGATGAACTGAGTTACAGTGATTTAAACTCTGTGACAAAGGTAATGTAAGGTAGAAGAGAGAAGATGAAAGTAGAGAGAAAATGATCTAATGCCCCAAATTTTAAATTGGATCTTGTATGGAGGGTCTTTAAGACCACCCCCCCCAAATCTCATGACTTACCAGGAGGACTCATAGAACATGGTATATATTTTCACTCATAGCTAGGATTTATTATGACAAGAGATACAAAGCAAAATCAGCAAGGAAGAGACACAGTGGTAAAGTCTGCAAGATATAGGTACAAGCACCTGAGATACTTCTCCTAGTGGAGTCACACAAGGCAAGCTTAACTCCTCCAGTACTGTGAACTATTACCCATCAGGGAATCTGACCTGAGCCTAGAAGTCCAAGATTTTAATGGGGAACATGTCATGTAGGCATCCTCAGTCTAGCATGCACTCCAATTCCAGACTAAGAAGGAAAGAAGGCATTCAGCAAAACCCACACTGTGCAATACTTTAGGCAGAGCAAGCCACTATCATTATCATCAGAGTTGTGGGCATTTTCCTCAAATCCAAGTTATTGGATGCCAGGCAAGAGCCAACATTGTAAGAATGCCATTCTAAGGGTACTAACAACTCTCTCTATGATAACTCTTGCCCAAACAGACTCTATCACTTTCATGTTTATAGTTTCTTGCACATTCCCTCACATTCCAGCCAATTTTTAAATAGTTTCTAATCCTGTGTTGTGTGCTGAGGACAAAAATGTAACAAACAAAAAATTCCAGTTATCAAATAACTTGCTGTCTGTCCAGCAGAAGAAACTGACAAAGAAAGGAACAAGTAGAGTACAGTGTGGTAAGCACTAAATAGTATTAATACATTTGAGATTGATTGGTGGACTGTATGCTTGAGAATATATGCTTGAAGCAGGAACATGCTTCCTGATATTTATCCCATTTATAGAATAAAATATACAGCAGTGTAATATTTGTTAAATTTGTAGGAAATTAGCTTACAAATATGTTTGTTTGATAGTTGTAGAGGGAAAAAAGAGAAAGTTTTTGAGCCTCATACATCCAGTCAGGACCTGGTGGCTCACACTTGTAATCCCAGAACTTGGAAATCTGAGGCAGGAGAATTCTTCAAGGCCAGCCTCAGCACAGTAGCAAGACCCAAGCAACTTAGTGAGACTCTGTCTCAAAATTAAAAATAAAAAGGGCTAGGATTGTATTCAGTGATACATTTCCACTGGGTTCAATACCCAGCACGTAAAAAAAGAAAAAAGAAAATTCACATCATATCCCATCAGAACTGAAATACACAAAAGTCAACCTTGACACAAAGTTCTAAAAATTAGTCAGGTTGCCATAAAGCAGTTAAAGACAAGGACAGTGAGCCCTAAGCAGATATAAAGCAAGGATCATGGGTTTCAACCCATCAGAGGTTTTCTCTGGAGTAAAAGTTGGCTTTATGAAGTCTTATTATAAATGAGAGGAAACAAAGTTATCCATGAATTCACTCTGGCTCTAAAATGTGAGATATATAACTAATTAGAAAATGCCAGAAGGACAGATTGGTTAGACAATATCCAAATGCATTTTTGTGTTTAGAATAAATGTTAAAATATAATTTTGTGTTTAACCTAAATATTAATATTTCTCCCCTTTTAGCTTTAACATTGACCTACAACTATAAATTCACAAGAGCTTCAAGATCTGCCCCCAATCATCAAGTAGAAATGGATCTAGATTTCACTTTAAATCTATCTTCTCTATGCCAGTGGCTTCTGTTAACACCTATGAAGAGAATGAGCATTGCCTCCCCAGCCTCAGCTTGGAAGTGTGGATTGCTTGTCCACCTCGTCAGGAATCATCAAATACACCACAGACCACCATGTGGGAAAAGGACCCCTTGACTCCACACCTAGTGTTTTGGAAGAGGGTATTATTATCTTACCAGCTGTACAAGGCAGACCCAGCAGTGTCCCTGACATCCTTGTCTCCCAATATCCAGTCACTCTGGTCCTCTCCTAAGGCTACTTCAAATTCAGCCATGAAGTTTTTGCTCCCACATCTTCCAAATCTTTCTGCCCCTTTCTTGCCCTCAGCAGAGACACAAGCCTCCACCCTTGATTTCTGTCATGCACTCTCTTGCAGCCAGGGTGGTCTTCTCAGAAGTGTGCCAAGTTAGTCAATCTCCTGCTTAGTGCATTGTGATTGTTCATGAGGTGAAGGTGAGGGCCCTGATTAAGACCAATACAACCTTTCGCTTCCAGCATCAACAACAACATTTATGGATAAACAGATATGGATGGACACACACACACACACACACACACACACACACCATGAGTATTAAATTTGCTTATTAAAATATAATGGCTCAAAATGTGTTTTGGTCCTTCTTCTCTTATTGGTCAATCTAAGAGATGCACTTCCTCTAGTTTTAGGGCTGAGATTAACTATTAGAAATTAAGTTAATCTGAATTTGTAATATGGCTATGTCCCTTGAGAGAGGAGCTGTCTACTTTACCCCCTAATATTTGTGGAAACTTTATGTTATTGAGGTAAAGTTTACATACTCATTAAGGTAAAACCTGTATTTATTAAGCAGTCATTTCCTATTCTCACATCCCTCCACCTTCTGGCCACTATGAACCTTTATATCTCCATAGATTTACCTAATCTGGATATTACATATAAATGTAATTATACACCATTTTATTTTTAGTATCTTAACATGTCAGAAATTTCAATTCTTAAAAGTGAGAAAAAAGAACACTTAACCAAATCCTGTATACAGAATTTCTTGTACAGATTTTCATTTTTTGGGGGGAAGTTTATTGCAAAAAGTAACTTTAGAGCATTATCCATAGCTTAATTAATGTTAATAGTAGTAGTAATCACAATGTATTAGTTAACTGAATAGAAATTTGAAAAAGTTGCATTTGCCACATCTCAGTCATCCAAGTAGTTGTTTAATAAATGAGAGACAGGTTGTAACTGGAAATTAAAAGAATATTGTCAACCTTTTTCATAGCGTCCCTGAATCTTACTATCACTTTCCAAAGAGATGAATTACTCATAAAACAAACGCCATGAGATGTTTTTTTTTTTTTTTTTTTTTTTTGGTGGTTCTGGGCAATTGAACCCAGGTTTTCACACATGCTAGGCAAGGGCTCCACCACTGAGCTACATCTCTATTCTGAGAAGAATTTTTTAAAGCACAAAAATAATTTAACATGATCTATTAATGATTTCTACAGTGAGATCCCAGAATATATTATTATATGAGCTGCATATATTTGAAAATGAAAAACCACTCTTTGCTTCCCTTTTCTTGTCTGCAAAGTGGACACCATAACTGCTCCTTATTCATGACATTTTTGTGCTGAGTATGTGTTCATATAAAAGCTGGGATTGTGGCTCAGGGGTAGAGCACTCACCTAGCACAGGCAGGATCTGGGTTCGATCCTCAACACCATATAAAAATAAAGGCCATAATCACCTAAAAATAAATATTTTTAAAAATCAGCTATTGTTGTTATTGTCATTAATACTGATTATTTTTACATATTCTATTTAAATCCCCATAATTTCATGTCTAAAGAACTCACAAGCAATACTAAATACAGATTCAATAATAAAACGTATAGTCTTTGGTAGATTAAGAAGATAAAAGAATTTTTAAGTAGTAGATGTGTCTTTTATATTGCATCATAAATATATTCACATTTGTATATTGAATTCCAGCATTATGTTTTTGATGGTTTGTAGAGCAGCTACACTTTATTTACATATGAAGACAAGACAGACTTTCTTAACCAAAACTAGAAAATATATGAAATTATGTGAATACTAAAACCTCTGTGTTCATATACAAAGTTATCATTAAGTCATAAAAAATTCTATACTATGAGTTTCTGTATTTATACAAAACAAATGCCACATAAAGCTTGTTTATAATGGACCCAACCAAAATAATCTTATGTATCAAATTTCTAAACTTTAGACACAGTTAAAATTGTTCAATTTAAAAAAGCATAATACTTTCTTAACTTTAGGCAGTTGTCTTTATATTCTGCTATTTAACTTTAAGTAAAAGGAAATAGCTTAACTCTGTATAGCTTAATAACAACTGACAGTCCAAGGAAAACCGATTAAGATATTAACAATTTTTACTGTCTGGAAATTTATAAATATTTTCTAATTCAATGCAATTTATCAGCTTAGATGTTTCTGAACTGTCAACATAATTGTTATATATGTTTTCAATTTCCCTTGTCTTTATACAGCAGTAGCATCATGTTACTGCAAGTTGTAAGACACATAAATGACATCATCTGAAAAGAAAATAAATAATGATCACTTCTTCTGACTACTGTGATGGAGTCATCTTTTAAAGTACTTTAAAAAATGGGCCAGGGAAATTTTAGACTTCATTCCAGGGAACCATAACAGAGCAAAATAGGTGTGCACCACATTAATTTGGACCCATATTCACATCTCTCCTATCTTTTGATGGAAACTTGTCATTTGTGTAAAACCCACAATAACAACAATCTTATACGTTGCATGATGTTCACTTGGAAAAAGTCAAATAGTAAAAATTGTCAAGCAACACCAAGTGATAAAGGGCGATTGTAACTCCTATACCTCCATGGACCTCTTCTGTTCTTGCCTATGTAGAAACAGCAGTCTCAGTTCCTGTACCACCTCAGATCTTTCTGTTTCTTACCAGGATCCCCACACTCTCTCATCAGCTCTTCTAGCCTGCTCTTCACTGTGTGGGCATTGTTATCCTTGGTGATTTTTCTGCAGGAAGTAGAAAGTCTGCTGGAACATATGCAGTAAATACTCCTTAAATTCCATGAGCACAAAGTTCTTAGACATGAGTTTATTGATGCAGGACAGCCAGGACCCCAAGCCAGCCAATGCTCCTGACCCAAGACATAATTCTGGCTGCTGCCATTCACTGATGCTATCTTTCTGGTCCAGATGTCACAGCCAACGTATGCAAAATGGAAGATGTAGGTGAGGAAAGATGGGGTGATGCTAGAAGGCAGAGGAATACAACTGAAGAGGTGGGCCAGGCACTCCAAGGCAAGGGAATAAATATGCTCCCTCTCAGCTTAGAGGGTGGGAACTGCATGATTGAACAATTTGGCTGAAGTAGGACTTTGTAACAAGTCACTCAGTAAGTCACCACTTTCTCCTGAGAATGGAGATGATAATGAAGTGCCAGCAGTAACACTGTTTGTCCCATACAGTCTACAAGATACCTGTCAGGAGCCTAAGCACCTTCTGCACCTGGTCCAGAGGGCGCTTCCACAATTCCTTTTTCCAAGCCACACTGAAGTCCTCACGGAAACAAACCAGCTCTTCTGAAGTTGTCTTCAACATGATCAGCCCAAGGTGGGTTGTCACAGAGGACTGGATCAACTGTAATATGTTAGTAGAAAAGTCATGGTAGAACATGGGCCAATCTTGACATCCTATATGAAAGTAAGTTTGCAGAGTTTGATCTGGATAAAATCAGGTAAGGTTTTATGGTGAGACAAAATAAATTTGGGCAGGCAGCCACAAATTTTTATCTTATCCTGAGATGGGACCCTCAAGCCACATTTTATTGATCAGATTCTTAAAAACTGTTAAACTGGACAAAGTCTGAGTTTACAACCTCACAGAGAAAGTGAATTGTGCTTGAGAAGAGAAATGAGTTGTTACGTACACAGTATTTGTTGGCAGTCATCCAGTTTCAGAAACAGAAGCTTATATTGCACAGATTTTGGAATAATAATCTCATCTAAGTATACACTTTGGAATTTCCTCCCTAAAAACCTGTTTGAACAGTTTAGAAGGATTGCAAATTTTTGTTTTCTCATGATTTTCCTTGTATAGGTCACAGTAGACTCACCAATTAGCCCAGTTACCAGTGGACTTCGGTTTTTCTTTGTTATAACTGGTATAGCCGTCAAACAGGAATATAAAGATGAGCTGACACACAGAGCCAACAATGAAGTCAACAAGAGCACTGTTTACATTACTGAAAATGCAAAGCAACTGCAAAACAAAAGTTAAAAAATTAACATTGGTGATGTAGTAAAAGTTAATGCAGATGAAACCTTCCTCTGTGATCTTATTCTTCTATCATCCGGTACCATTGATGAAACCTGTTATGTCACTACAGCTAGTCTTGATGGGGAATCTAACTGAAAGACAGATTATGCAGTATGGGATACCATTGAAATGTGTACATCTGAGTCCAATGATAACCTCCAAGCAGTGATTGAACAGCCTCAACATGACCTATACAAGTGTGTTGGGCAAATCAATATCTATAGTAATAGTCTTGAGACTGTTGCCAGGCCTTTAGGACCTGAAAATCTTTTGATGAAGGGAGCTACATTAAAAAAAAAAACCAAGAAGATACATGGAGTTGCTGCTTACATTGGGATGGAAACCAAAATGGCTCTGAACTATCAAGGGAAATCTCAAAAATGTTCTGCTGTTGAAAACTACATTAATGCCTCCTTGATGGTATATTTATTTATCTTTTTAACTAAAGCTGCAGGATGCACTACTCTATCGTAGGTATGGTAAAGTACCCCATACAATGAATGAACCTTGGTATAACCAAAAGACACAGAAAGAAGTGGAGACTTTAAATGTTTTGAAAATGCTCACGGACTTCCTATCTTTTATGGTTCTATTCAACTTTTTCATCCCTGTCTCCATGTATGTCACAGTAGAAATGCAGAAATTCTTGGGCTTCTTCTTCATCTCATGTGATAAAAACTTTTATAATGAAGAGATTAATGAGGAGGCTTGGTTAACACACCAGATCTCAATGAAGAACTCGGTCAGGTGGATTATGTGCTTACAGATAAGACTGGAACACTTACTGAAAATATCATGTAATTTATTGAATGCCGCATAGATTGGCACAAAAATAAAGGTGTAACTCAGGAAGTTGATGGATTATTTTAGACATTTAACATATTTTGACAAAGCAGATAAGAATCAAGAAGAACACTTTCTGCATGCCTTATGTTTAGAAATGAAAAGAAATGATCCTGTTGATGGAGCTACAGAATAAGCTAAATTAACCTATATCTTCTCCTCACCAGATAAAATAGCTTGGGTGAAAGAGCTAAAAAGTATGGGTACACAATTTTAGGAAGTCAGAATGGATGTAAGGGACTAAAAAACCAAAGGAAGAAAAATAGAAGAGTATGAACTTCTTTACACCTTAAACTTTGATTCCATCCACCAATGTCTGAGGGTAATTGTGAAAACTCAAGGAGGAAACATACTTCTTTTGTTTTTTTAAAGGAGCAGATTCAGCAGTTTTTCCCAGGGTAAAAAAATCATGAAATTGAGCTTTAGCTCATGTGGAATGTAATGCAATGGATAGGTATAAAACACTGTGTGTGGCCTTCAAATAAATTACTCCAGATGACTATGAAATAATTAAGACAGTTTATGAAGGCAAATATGGCCTTATAAGACAGAGAAAAAAGATGGAAAAGGTTTATAATGATATTGAGACAAACATGAATTTAATTTGAGCTACTTCAGTGGAAGACAAGCTAAAAGATCAAGCTGCAGAGACCAGTGAAACTCTGCATGCAGTCGGCCTTAAAATCTGGGTGCTTATTGGGGCCAAGATGGAGACACCCAAATCCACATGCTATGCCTGCTACCTTTTCCAAACTTGCACTGAGCACTTAGAATTGACCACAAAATCTCTTGAAGAAAGTGAAAGGAAAGAAGATCGAGTCCATTAATTGTTGTTAGAATACTGGAAGAAGTTGCTACATGAATTTTTAAAAGTACTAGCAGCCTTAAAAAAGCATGGACAGAACATCAAGAATATGGATTAATCATTGATGATTCCATATTCTCATTTATACTAAATTCTAGTCAGGACTCTAGTTCAAAAAGCATTTTCCTACAAATTTCTATGAAGTGCATTGCAGTGCTTTGCTGCTGGAAGGCATGGTTAGAGAAAGCCCAGATTGTCAGAATGGTGAAGAATTAAAAGGCAGCCCAATAACACTGTCCATCAGTGATGGTGCCAACAATGTTAGCATGATCTTGGAATCCCATGTGGGCATAGGTATTAAAGGCAAAGAAGGTAGCCGAGCAGCCAGGAACAGTGATTATTCTGTTCCCAGGTTTAAACATTTAAAGAAACTATTATTGGCTCACAGACATCTATACTATGTGAGAATAGCACATCTTATACAGTATTTCTTTTATAAGAACTTTGTTTCATTTTGCCACAGTTTTTATACTAGTTCTTCTGGGGATTCTCACAATAAATAGCCACTGTATGATGCTACTTAGAATGTAGAATATCCACTTCACCTCCCTGCTTATTCTAGCCTACAGTCTCCTGGAATGGCACATCAACATTTACACTCTGACCTCACACCCATGATTGTATATGAAAATTTCTGGTAATGCTATGCTAGAGTTGGGCCTCTTCTTGGAGTGAACATTTCTGGCTGCCTTTGAAGAGAAAATATTCTTCTTTGGGACTTGCTTTCTCTTTCAGACTACATCTCTAGAAGATAATGGAAAGTAAACAGAAACTGGACTTTTGGAACCATTGTTTTTACAGTCTTAGTATTCACTGTAACTCTGAAGCTTGCCTTGGATACTCGATTCGGGACATAGATAAATCACTTGGGGTTCTTTAGCCTTTTATGTCTTTTTCTCATCCTTCTGGGGAGAAATTATTTGGCCTTTTCTCAAACAACAGAAAATATATTTCATATTTGCTCAAATGCTGTCTCCTATATCCACATGGTTGGCCATAATTTTTGTAATATTTATCAGCCTTTTCCCCGAGATTCTCCTAATAGTATTAAAGAATGTAAAAAGAACAAATGCCAGGATTCATCATTTAATTTCTTCGTCTGCATAAAAAGTATAGTAAAAACTTCATTTCCAATGCAGATGAATCCAAATCTTTAACTGTCTATGTTATTTTCCCAGAAGCATATAGACAGTGGTTACAGCTAAACAAGAAAACACAAGAAAGCACCACAAAAAGTCATCATCTCAGGATATTCGATATGCAACAAAAACTAAACCACTTTCTTATGTATAGGGTTCAGAATAAATGTTCATTAAAATGCCAATTACTCTTCTAAGCATTTACAATTATTGTAATTAGCCATTATGGCCAATGTTCTAAGTTAAGAATTTAAGAAAGTTTAAATCAAGAATACTTAGAATTCTGGCTTTAGATAAAATAATCTAACTACCAAATGGGTGCTCTTTTAACCCATTGACTTTGGGAGTGGATTTGAAACAATAGTATAAAGTAGAAGTCATGCAATGGGAATGAATAGAATTTACTAAATTCAATGTTACATTTTTTTTTGCCTTGCAGAAGATATTAGGATGTTTGGAACATATTTCTCATTCCTGCTGAGTGATCATCTTAAATTATTATTTTTTTTTTCAAACAAATGGAAGGAATTCTGAAAATAGTGAAGGACTAAATGATATTGATGCATCAGACAGAGTAGATCATCTTTTCTCTTCACCACATGCTAATTGTGTCTTGATAGAATATCTTTGCCCAAAAAAACCTTGAACACTTGTGTGAAATGTGTTGACTTTGGGTATTATTGTGGGAATTGAAAAAAATGTTTTTGTTTTTCTGAACTAAATACCACTAGGGCTTCTAGAATTGAAAATAAAGCATAAAAATTTTAGTCACTTAATAGCCCCTCAAAATAGGGTATAAACAGATTTTTTCCAATGTTAATTTTACTGGAATCTGAGGTAAAGTGGGTGAGATAATTTTTATACAAAAATAAAGCCATTCTAAACATTAGCCTTCTATCATTTTATGTGGAGAGACTAGAAAAATAATTGATTTTTAAACAGTTTTTTTCAAAGAGATTGCAGTTGTGCACCATAATGCAGCACATTTTTTTTTCTCTTTTTTAACTTGCCAATTTAGGAAGTCATGAGATACGTCTCAAGATGGTTTTGCCTGTAGAACCATGACTCTGTGTCTCTCACATAGCTAATGTGACCAGTGCAAGTGGTATAATTCTAAACTATTAGATTGATCTTGGTCAGAACCTCAACATACTGGACTAGAAGACTTTAGACTCCTAATGAGTTCACTTAAAAATAAATATGAAATGATTTTATTCAGTGGTAAAATCAGACACATTTGATATTAATGATTTCACATTTGACTGCTAAAATAAAATGGTCTTTTAAAGTTGCACACACAAAATAGTTAACTGTACATTATTACTTAGTCATCCTTTGTGCTGGAAAGAAGAGGCAGAATATCTAGGCTCCTATTTGCTGGGCAAAATTATCAAGAAACTCTTCTATCTCACATTTTATTTAATTGGTTGTACAATCATAGAAAAATTCTATCATCAAACTTTCCAATGCCCTGAGGGAGGCTTCTTCAGGTACCAGGTTGGTCAGGGAGGAGGCCACTCAAGTGAGTTGACTCTTAGGCTTCAGACCTGTCCCACCCGCATAGTTAAGGTCATGGTCCCTCCCTACAAGCTCAGGAAGTCCCACAGTCATGCAAAGACAACCCCTTCCCTGCATGTCTAGGCCTCTCATTCTTGTCTTTTTTCTATTTCAAGTTCTGAAGCTTGAACCCAGGGTCTACTACATGCTAGGCAAGGGCTCTACCACTGAAACATCCTCCAAGCCCTATCTTTAATGATGACCCAAAAGAGCATCAGGTCACAGCTCCTGCAATGTCCTTTGCCTTCCATTCTTATTTTCCTCCTGACAAGTGGCACTTCTTTTAGGCCTTGGGTATGGGAATCAGATTAGAAGTGGTTTATATAAATTGGAGAAATGGCCTATTCTGTAGTCAGCATGGATTGTCATATTGAGTACTACAGGCTAGGTGGCTTAAGCAACCAAAGATTGATTTTTCTGTTTTGGATGTACAGCATGGTTGGGTTCTGGTGAGGGCTTTCTTTCTGGCTAACAGATGGCTATTTTCTAGTGTCCCTTTGTGACACAGAGAAAATAAGCTGTCTGCTGTCTCATAAGAACACTAATCCATTTGTGGGAGCCCCAATCATGACCTCCACCAAACCCGGTTACTTCCCAAAGGCCCCATATAAATATCGTATATCTTCATGTTAGCTATGCACATATTGATATTGCTGGTTCTTCTCAATAAATGTTGTCTCTTCATTACAAGAATAACAAGAACTCCTTGTTGGAAAGAAGAAAATGCAATGGTTAACAACACAGAAGCCTAAAAAGTTTCTTGTAAATTCTTTTTTTAGCCTCAAGACAATGAGTTTTATTACCTTTAGTCAACCAGGTTTGACAATATAAATATACTTATAGAAGAAAACAGAACATTTAAATAAGAATTAAGTTCATGAAAGTTTGCAAAACATAGCAAATATACCCTAATTTTTAATCTTATTTTAATATCTCAACTTTACTTTTGTACAATGGTTAGATAGGTAAAAATATACTCACACTGTTTTAATTTTTAAAAAAAAATATTTATTTTTAAGT
Organism: Ictidomys tridecemlineatus; assembly: GCF_052094955.1. Lineage (NCBI taxonomy): Eukaryota > Metazoa > Chordata > Mammalia > Rodentia > Sciuridae > Ictidomys > Ictidomys tridecemlineatus. Next base: position 61,428,175 of record NC_135489.1, read on the forward strand.
TGCAGTTGGACACAATATCTTTATTTATTTATTTATTTAGTGTGTGTGTGTGGTTCTGAGGATCGAACCCAGGGCCTCACATGTGTTAGGTGAGCACTCTACCGCTGATCCACAATCCCAGTCCACACTAATTTAAGATATAAAATGATAGTAACTTACTAAATTCTTCATTATAAAAACTAATATAGGAATCCTCAAAATATTGAAAAAACACTTTATGAAAGTCAAACCCACATCACAACAACTTATATCCTTTCTTTTAGCTATATCTTTGAAAGGCAAATTTTGATTACTAGTATTTACCTAAAGATAGTACTTTGATTTTTCATTTTCCAGTCATTTTTTCCATTTTTCTCAAAAATGAGCAAATGGAAGGTTGTAGATGATAGGAAAACACAGGTTTCCAATTAGTTCCTTGAAGGAAGCAGTATGCTCATTCATCACACCCATGAACATCAAGAGAATGATTTGAGGAAGAGAAACTGCATGTCTGTCCTACATCCTAGAATAACCACCTGGATATGCTTTTTACAGAAAATTACTCATTTTTTAAAAAAAATCATGAAAGTAAACCTAAAACACCAAAAGACCTAGACTACCAATTGCCCAGTTTAGTCCAAGTATTAATTACAAGCTTTGAGATTGAAGAAGAAATTAAACTTCTCTTCTCTGGAATCACATCTTTATTTCAGGCTCATTTCAATTTAAAACACTTGGAGACTTAATAGTGTTACAAATTCCAAGAATATGAGACATACTGATATTCAAAATCAAATATAAAAGCTTCAAAATAAAATATAAATGATTTGTGGTTCTCATGTTTCCCTATAATTTGGGCTAATAACCTAAAACTTACTCTAATTATAAAAGCATTTTAATTTCAAGCACCACTATTATTTTTAAGAACTTATAAGAACTCCAAAATGCAATCCAATATACACTCTGGGATATGATTTACTTTTCAATGACTTTAATAATGAATTAGACCACTATTCTGATTAATCACTTGATCTTATGTAAGAAACAAAAGGGAATTTTTAAAGTTATTATGAAATTTCAAAGTACTAGAGGTCTACCTTAAATTTATAGCATTCCCCTCAAGTCTCATTTGAGTATATCCATTTGTTTTTAGATGTCTTTCCTTACTAAAACAAAACAATTCATCAAAAATACTCTAAGGAGCTAGGCATGGGAGAAAATGCCTGTAATCCCAGTGGCTTGGGAGGCTGAGGCAGAAAGATCACAAGTTCAAAGCCAGCTGAGTACGGCCATAAACAACTTAGCAAGCCTCTGCCTCAAAATAAAAAAAAATAAAAAGGGTTGGGAATATGACTTAGTGATTAAGTGTGATCCCCCCACAAAAATAATTCTAAGATACAAAACAAACAAACAAACAAAAATGGTCATCTGTCACTTCCACAAAATATTTAATTTTTAGGTCTCCCAAAATGACCACTTTAGCAGCACTTACTCGAGTTTTAAAATAGCAGCTTTTAAAATTAAGTCAGTGTTGATTTATTCTTATTTATTTTTCTACTGACTACTCTGTTAAAGTTCACAAGAGTGATTTTAGATTTACCCAACCTCAAAGGCCTTTGTAACACAATGTAAGAAGAGTTAACAAGAACATTCTTCTCAGTGCTTAAAAAATATAGAAAAAGTTATTATATTCAAAGTCAACAAATATCTTTTATTTTTACTTGGAATTATACAGTAATTTAGTCACTCTAGCTGTGTAAACCACGAATTTACATTTTAAACTAACAAAAACCAAAAATGCAAATTTTCTATAAAAATACAATATAGAAGACTTATCACTTCTTCCCTGCTATAGACATTTAATATTTGGACAAAAACTGTAAACTTTTGATTACATTCAAAATGTAATCTTTTTAAAGTAACTTAAATTATTTGAAGTTTTTTCACCTGGAGTTCTGAACAGCAGAATACATTGCTGTAGTAATGTCCAAGGGTTGTTTCACCTGCTATCCCGAGGGAAAAAAAAATGGCTTCTTGCAATGGAAGGTATGGATAAAGGAGCTGCCCAACTGAGTAATCCAACCCTGACTTCTTCCTTTCCTGTGCTCCACATCACACAGGCATTTGTACTAGATGACCAAGACTCTTCCTATTTCTCAATGTGGAGCAAGATTTAAGATCTGACCCCTTCTTACAAACATCTGACTTTTAAAAGCTTTGTCAAAACTTGTGAGTCTTAAAAAGTTCATAAAGATCTTGCAAAAGGTTCATGTCCTAAATACACGGCAGAACCAAGTTTTTGATTTCTTCAGAACAGGAACTTTTGCTTGAGGAAAGATATGGATATGTTCTTCATTCAGGATGTTTAAAAGGAAATGATAGACCCTTATCAACTGCAACTATTTTAATAAGTAATTCTTTATCATTGATCCAGTTTGAGTCCTCATGGCAGCTTTCCTTTTTACATTTCTCCTTTTCATAGCTGACTAATCAGTTAACATTCACCTTGTTTATATTTCTGATGATGTAATTCAAAACAATTGTTTTCTAATATTCTCAGGCAAAGAATCACCTTCAAATTTCCTAAGCCAACATTCAGCCTCCTTGAAACCTTCAATGAATAACTGAAAGGAACCAATCTTAGGAGGGAGTCCTATCTGATAAATCTTTCTACCCACTTTTGGCACTTTCTGTGAGGCATACTTTTTGCCTCTAGGTTTTGCATGGTCAATTGCACTGTATTAAATGCCTCACTCACAAGCCAAACCACATTTGTTTTGGGTACAATGTCCAGATGAAGCTTTTCATCCCAAGGTAGGTCAAGGGAGGCCTTGGTTAAGAATCAGGCAGCCTCTGCCAAAGCAGCAAGGGCAGCAGACCTTGTGGTCGTCCTTGGTCCATTTTGGATTCAGTTGACCCTAAGGCTCTTTGATTTAGGTTTAAACACATCAATAATATTTCTCTTAAGATCCTTTACGAAGTAACTTCCAGTTGACCCTCAGAGACTCTTTCTGGAAAAACTTCCACTTTTATTGTTTGTTCGGCTCTCAATATAATAATACCAGCAAATCATGGATCATCTACAAATACATTCATCTCTGAAGTTTCACCCAGGCCCAAAAGAGACCGCGGGACCCGTCCTTGGGCAGAGCCGAAATTCCTAGTCACAGACCCTGCGGAGGGCGGCTGCGCCCTTGTAGCCAGTCGCTTCCTGCAGCATCAGGGCACCCCTATCCCCTGCCCCGCCAGGACGCCTCACCTTGGCTGGGCCCAGGAGATCCACCATAACCTCGATTCTAGCTCCTCCTCCTCTTCCTCTACATTCACACTGCAAGCAGATCTGCCGGCCAGGCTCACAGAGCTCCACCACGGACTCCGTCTCTGCCTTAGGTGTTGATACCTGATGAGAGCAGCGGGTGCCCAGTCCAGTGATTCACGAGGAACTGGAGCGGCTATGTCACACCTACGCCACCTCACTAGCCAAAGGGCCAGATCAGTGCCCGCCCCTCAGTTGCCTCGCCCCACGCAGTCAGCCAAACCCCAGTTCTTGGATCCGCAGGGTGTTGACCTCGAGTTTGTGCAGAAAGATTGGGGCGGAGGGGCGGGCCTGTCATAAAATTTTTTAAGTACTTTTTTTCTACTAATAGATTAAGCATGTATCTTTTTAAAAAATTAAATAAAAAAAAAATAGAAGACCAGTTCAGAAAGAGGAATAGGTGGCGGGAGAAAGGGATGGAAAGAGAAAGTACTAAGAAATGACATGGAGTAAATTATATCTCATGGATGCATGACCCCGCTATTATGTATAATTATAATGTACATAAAGTATTTTTTTTTTTAAAAAATTCAGCAAAGCATTAATCAATGATTGAATTTGTTGCTCTGAATTGAACTTTCTCTATTTTAGGAAAACTTACTTAAATGAGGAAGCACCTTTGAATTTGAACTCTGTATACTTTCTTATAAGTCAAGAGTAGAATCTGGCTTCTGTAAAATGTCATTTCAGACAAAGCTAACTTGTAAGGTCACTCTACATCTGTGCTACTCACTGACCTCCTGTAAGTAAGTTTAACTTACTTAAAACTCAATACGATAAAAACAAACAAACAAAACCCAAAACTCGGTACTTTATTTGAGTTTTGCCATCCACCATTCAAATTCTCAACAGCCACACAGGTAGCTAGAAGCCACCATATTGGGCAGTTCTGCCAAAGGAACATTTCATGATAGTAGAAGTGCACGTTGCAGTCATCACTGGAGATTACTTTCTAGATTTACTTAATGGTAACTCCACTCTATTTAGCACGAAACCTAGTAAAGGAAATAGAGTATATAAAATCATAGAGATGATTTTTACTAGTGAGTTAATAGATGGTAAAATTATACCATATACCACATTAAATGAAAAGAATATTTTCATGTATTTTATTCATATAAAATACACATATTTGTTGTTTATAAATTACATGATTGATGTTTACATATGAATTTATTTGTTTCACCTAAGTGTTACATAATATTTGTAAGGCAGGCATTGAGTAATGCTTTAAAATGTGACCCAAGAAACATAAAAAAGGGGAAACTCTGCCTCAAAATGAAGCTACTTCCTGAAGGCCATCCAACAGACTGACTTTTCTCCAGACATTTTCTTTCCAAAAATGTTTATTTGTAGTATCTTTGACACTTTCAGCAGAAAATAAGACTTCGTTTTCATATATTTTGTTTAGTGACAGGTGAAATTGTTCATATTAATAAGAATCAATTAAAACTACCAATTGCCACATGGAAAACCTTCCAAATTCTAAAATCCTTCTGCAAACTTTCCTACATTTTTGGAGTACATGTACTCAGTCAATATCAACCACTGACTTTTAACAGAAACTTAGAGTTCCCTGAGCACTCTGCCCTTGAGGGTTCACTATACTCCTTAATTTTTTGCTTTTCATGTTTCTTTGAAATTTATTCCACAATAATTTGGCTACCACATTCTATGTCTGATAGAAAGAGGCCACCTTCATGGTTATGGAGCCAGTGAGGCAGTGTAGGGGGACATCTGCTTCGGCGGGAAGAGGTAAGAATGGTGAAATTGAAGGCCTTGAAACACACATCTAGCCATCTATGGGAAGGGAGGGGATTGTGGGATTTTGAGATTGTTGGCTGATTATATCAAGGGTAAATTGAAAAGAAAAAGTGGGTCTTCCATCATTATTCAGGGAGAACCTACAGATGGAACTGAACCCCAGGAGCAGAGGTGAACTAGAGAGAAGACCAAACCTCAGTAAAACCTGCTAAAACTGCAAACCAAACCTGACCAAATGCAATTTTTCTGGGAGTAACTGAATATCTATCTTAAAAAAATAATGTAAATTTAAATATGATGCTGGTGCCCTAAGGGAGAGAGAACTCTGTGTTGCAGATTTCCTGTTAGAAAACGTCACCTTGTTATTGCTGTCTCTGTTGACAAGTATATAAATGATATTAAAAGTTAAGTGTGAATATTGCCAGTCTTTTAAAATACAAACATGTAAAGAGGAGAGACAACATAATTGATAAAGAAGAACCATGAGAAACAGAGTCCTGGGGTCACTCAGCTATGAACTATGTAGACAAGAACTTTAACACAACTGATCAATATATTCAGGGAACAGAAAAATAGAGGAATTTTTTAAAATAATGGGAATTTAAAAAAATAGTTATTTTTAACTATAAAGTCTAATAATATCTGAAATTATAATAATAGATGAATTTAAAGAAGATGTTATTAGATTATTGAAAAACTTGGCAGATTAAAGGAAAATATCTAAAAGGAATCACAAAGACAAAATAAACATAATGGGGAGATCCAACATGGCGGCAGGTGCAGAGAGATCAAGTCTCTGACCTCTTCAGCTGCGCGGGCATAGGGAGTCGTAAACTATCTAAATGCTGTTTGCTCAGGATCACTAAGCAATGCTGAGCTGACATGGATCTGGGGCGAACATTCTGGGCCTCTCAAAACACACACCAAGCCCGGATCTGCTGAATTCAAGCTCCCTTTCGCCTGCTTCTTGCAGACAAACTGCTGTGACTCAGCACTAAAAGATTCCACTGAAACAACTGGTCGGTCCTTCGGATCCTATGGAGGTTAATGCCAACTGAGCCTTCATAGGCGTGGCCACAGGATTGAAACGGGGCTTGGGAGAGACAGTCAGGACCCACCCGTTGCATTGGTTACCTGGCAAAGGGAACGAACTGATGCCATTTGCATGGGATACCACTATGGCAGAGAACTGACGTCACCAGAATGTGGCAGAGGAGATAACATCATCGAAACCTGCGGCGACAGGTGTGTAATCCCCTAGCCTTCCCTCTACTCACAGCGGGAAAACTTTAGGGCCCCTCCCAGCTCTCCTGAAAGGGCCCCTTCCAGCTCTCCCTTGAGCACGATAGCCAGACCAAGAGAATCAGGAGTGGTGCAGGACCTGCGGCACGGAACTCCAGGCTACCACTCCCACCAGTGCTGACAACTGAAGTTTCTGGCACCACCTACGGGGACGTGGCTACAGGAGGGCAAGCAAAATTTGCTGAGGGTTCTCAGCCTCAAGCTCTACAAACTTAGGGTCTGAGGGAATGGCAAACAGGGAGAGTGTGCCCAGTCATTCATGAAAAGAGGGCTCCCGGGAGCAGTGGACCTGGAGTGTAGCCAATATTGTGGTGAGCATCACTGGTGAGCAGGGCCTGGCTTGAGGAAAAGTGGGAAAGTGCCTAGACACAAGAGAAGGCCCTAGGCACTTAGGATTGGAGACCTGCCCAGTCTGGGAGGAGGAGCAGCTGCACAGTGATTGGTTCCTGCCTATTGAGAGGAGAAGCTTGGCCCGGTGGGCACAGCTGCACCTACTGGAAGGGAAGTTAACCAAATTCTAAGACTAAATTTATTAATTTTTTAAAAATTTTTGGTTTATTTTGTTGTTTTTTAAATTTTTTAAATTTTTTTTAAATTTTATTTTAAATTTAAATTTTTATTTTTTTTAAAAAAATTTTCTTTTTTTCTTTTCTATTTTCTTTCTTTTGTCTTTTCATTTCTTTTCAATTTTCTTATTTCCCCTTCCTTGAATTCTACCTGCTTACTCCCTCTCTCTTTAGTGACTTATTCCCTTCTTTTTTCATACCTTTCCTCCCAAGCATCAAATAAATTTATAGGTGTAAACAGTAACTCAGCAGTCAAACAGAACAAAAAGTAACATGAGCAGCATGGAAAAGCAAGGAAGAAAAAAATTACAAACAATGCAGGACAGCCTAAATATTCAGGAGGACCTATAGGAATCAGAAAAATGGTCAAATAAGGAACTCAAGGAATACCTTAGACAGATGGTATGGAACGTTAAAGAGGATATGAGACAGCAAATTCAAACAGTGAAAGAACACATTGAAAATGAATTACATAAACAGAAAAAAGAAGAAGTTAAGCATCTTTCTCAGGAGATAGAGATTATAAAAAAAATCAAACAATAATTCTAGAAATGAAAGAAACTATAAACCAAATTAAAAACTCAAATGAGAGTATCACTAACAGAGTGGAGCAAGTAGAAGCCAGAACGTCAGATTATGGAGACAAAATATACATCTTGAAAATACATCTTGAAAAGAGTCCAGCCAACTCAAAAAGAATGGTAAAAAATCATGATAAAAATATCAAAGAGGTATGGGATAACATAAAAAAAACCAAACTTAAGAGTCATCGGGAGAGAGGAAGGTATAGAAGTTCAAACCAAGGGAATGAATAACCTGCTGAATGAAATAATTACAGAAAACTTTCTAGAAATAAAAAAGGAAACAGATATACAAATTGTAGATGCATACAGGACACCGAGCATACAAAATCACAGTAGACCAATGCCAAGACACATTGTTATGAAGATATCCAATATTCGGCTGGGGATGTGGCTCAAGCAGTAGCACGCTTGCCTGGCATGTGTGCGGCCCAGGTTCAATCCTCAGCACCACATACCAACAAAGATGTTGTGTCCGCTGAGAACTAAAAAATAAATATTAAAAATTCTCTCTCTCTCTCCTCTCTCACTCTCTCTCTAAAAAAAAGATATCCAATATACAGAAAAAAGAGAAAATATTAAAAGCTACAAGAGAAAGGGTGTAGATTACATTCAGGGGTAAACCAATAAGGTTAACAGTGAATTTTTCATCACAGACGGTGAAAGCGAGAAGATCCTGGAATAACATATTTCAAACACTGAAAGACAATGGATGCCAACCAAGAATTTTGTATTCAGCAAAATTAAGCTTCAGGTATGACAATGAAATAAAAATCGTTCATGATAAACAAAAGTTAAAAAAATTTGCAGCCAGAAAACCAGCATTGCAAAGCATCTTGAGCAAAACACTACATGAGGAAGAAATGAAAAACAATAACCAAAATCATCAGTGGGAAGTGCCTCAGTAAAGACAGAGGGCAGGGGGAAAGCCAATCATGGAGAAACAAACTAAATTAAAAAAAAACATAAATAATCAAACATGGCTGGAAGTACAAACCATATATCAATAGTAACTCTAAACGTTAATTGCTTGAACTCTCCAATAAAGTGACATAGGGTGGTAACATGGATTATAAAAACAAATCCAACAATATGCTGCCTCCAGGAGACACATCTGATTGGAAAAGACATACACAGGATGAAGGTGAAAGGTTGGGAAAAATATACCACGCACAAGGTCCTCGTAAGCAAGCAGGGATGGCTATCCTCATTTTGAATAAAGTCGACTTCAAGACTAAGTTAATCAAAAGGGATAAGGAAGGACATTACATACTGTTAAGAGGAACCATTCACCAACAAGACATAACAATTATCAATATTTATGCACCAAATAATGGTGCTGTGACATTCATAAAACAAACTCTCCTCAAGTTCAAGAATAGACCACAACACAATAATTATGGGTGACTTCAACACACCTCTCTCACCCTTGGACAGATCCTCCAAATAAAAGTTGAATAAAAAAAACTATAGAACACAATATTACAATCAATAACCTAGACTTAACTAATATATATAGAATATATCAACCATCATCAAGTGGATATACTTTTTTCTCAGCAGCACATGTATCCTTCTCAAAAACAGACCATATATTATGCCATAGGGCAACCCTCAGTAAATAAAAAGGAGTGGATATAATACCTTGCATTTTATCTGATCATAATGGAATGAAACTGGAAATCAATAATAAAAGAAAGAAGGAAATATCCTACATCACATGGAAAATGAACAGTATGTTACTAAATGATCAATGGGTTACAGAAGACATAAAGAAGGAAATCAAAAAATTCTTAGAGACAAATGAAAATACAGACACAACATATCAGAATCTATGGAACACAATGAAAACAGTTTTAATAGGAAAATTCATTGCCTGCAGGTCATTCCTCAAAAATAGAGAAAAACAACAAATAAATGCGCTCACACTTTATCTCAAAGCCCTATAAAAGGGAGAGCAAAACAACAGCAAATATAGCAGAAGGCAAGAAATAATTAAAATCAGAGTCAAAATCAACGAAATTGAAACAAAAGAAAATTTTAAAAAATTAACAAGACTAAAAGTTGGTTCTTTGAAAAAATAAATAAGATTGACAGACCCTTAGCCATGCTAACAAAGAGGAGAGAGAACTCAAATTACTAATATATAGGATGAAAAAGGCAATATCACAACAGATGCTACAGAAATACAGAAGACAATTAGAAATTATTTTGAAAACCTATATTCCAATAAAATAGAAGATAGTGACGACATCGATAAATTTCTTAAGTCATATGATTTGCCCTGACTGAGTCAGGAGAATGCACACAATTTGAACAGACCAATATCAATGGATGAAATAGTAGATGCAATCAAAAGACTACCAACCAAGAAAAGCCCAGGACCAGATGGGTATACAGTGGAGGTTTACAAAACCTTTAAAGAAGAATTAATACCAATTCTTTTCAAGTTATTTCAGGAAATAGAAAAAGAGGGAGTTCTTCCAAATTCATTCTATAAGGCCAACATCACCCTGATTCCAAAACCAGACAAAGATACCTCAAAGAAAGAAAAACTACAGACCAATATCTCTAATGAACCTAGATGGAAAAATACTCAATAAAATTCTGGCGAATTGGATACAAAAACACATCAAAAAAAATTGTGCACCATGATCAAGTAGGAGTTATTTCTGGGATGCAAGGCTGGTTCAATATACGGAAATCAATAAATGTTATTCACCACATCAATAGACTTAAAGATAAGAACCATATGATCATCTCGATAGACGCAGAAAAAACATTTGACAAAGTACAGCATTCCTTTATGTTCAAAACATTAGAAAAACTAGGGATAACAGGAAATTACCTCAACATTGTAAAAGCTATCTATGTTAGGCCTCAGGATAACATCATTCTAAATGGAGAAAAATTGAAGGCATTCCCTCTAAAATCTGGAACAAGACAGAGATGCCCTCTATCACCACATCTATTCAATGTAGTTCTAGAAACACTGGCCAGAGAAATTAGACAGACAAAAGAATTTAAAGGCATAAAAATAGGAAAAGAAGAACTTAAATTATCACCATTTGCGGGTGACATGATTCTATACCTAGAAGATCCAAAAGGGTCTACAAAAAAACTACTAGAACTAATAAATGTTTTCAGCAAAGTGGCCTATTCTGAAGAGTGGCCAGAATTCAGGAAGAAAACAGGAATTTAGGAAGATAGTAGGTTTTGCCCATGGATAAGGCAAGCCGCATTCCATTCATAAATTGGGCAGGATGAATGCTGGAAGCTTTCTACTAGACAGGACACATCCATTGATGCATTCTCTTTCTAATGTCTACAACCATGGACACAGTGGGATACACAGACATAGAAACCCTCGCCTTGTCAAATGACTTACTAGAAACAGTCCACTCCACACCAAACAAACCACCTTTCCTATCTATTGTCAGAACATGAGACAGAACTACAAAATCACACCCACACCCACAAAAGCACCTCCTTCCCCCAAGTAGGTCTGTGACTATCCGGAGTGTCGTCTGACTGGTGGACCATATTATGTTCCCCCAAAATGTCCTGTCCTCTCTCAGATCTGGCCTCCTTGGCCAACTCTGTGAAGTTGTCAGGAGCCAGCGGTGAGCCACTCACTACCTGCTTTGTCAGGATAGTCCCCTCTTCAGAGCTTTCTTTGCATTTGTCCATCCTCACATCAGTAGGTACCAAGAAAGACTGACTCTGTCCTTGGTAAATCCAAACAAGTGAGCCCACTGGGACTGGGACTGGGACTGGGACTGGTTCTGAGTGCCTGGCTTCCTGGATCCCAAGTTCAGAGTGTTCCATCACCAAGAAAGTGAGGTGAGGTCACTTTCTTCAGGAACTAAATGAGGTCACTGCCTTGGCAACCACTTTGTCCTAACAGTTGCTTCCAAGGGTCCCATGAGATGGAGGCTGTCCCTGCTTCCTGTGACACTTTCTCAAGTTAGAATGATCTATCAACCATAGGCACCCAGGAACAGCTCTCCATACAAGCCTGGTTTGGTCCATCTTGTCTACATTAAGAAGAGAGAGGCTCATTCAGACACATCCCTTCATGCTGACCAGGTTGTTTGCCATGGAAGATGACTTTTGCTGTCTCAGGTCTCACATAGCTGCCTACATCTTCTCCAGAGATCATTTCTGCATGGACCTTTGAGGTTCTCAGCAGGTTTAAGATCCCCTAAATTCCTCTATTGTAAGAGAAACTCTGTCCCTGCTCTTCTGTAAAGTTGGGTCGAGCGAACAGTGTATGGTTAGGGTTAAGAACATGTTTGATTTGGTTTAGGAATCATTCTGCTGGATGAAGAATGGTAATTGGGAACCTGCAATATTTATAATAATATATAGATGAAATGTATGTATGAAAACAGAAATCTAACTAAGATTTGAAGCCCAGAAGGGCATTGGGCCCTTGATTGGGATACTTAGCTTTAAATTACATTCTGCACAGATGTCTCAGATAAGTTGATATACAATGGCATAAGACCTTGTACCTTAGATTTTTGAATGTAGAAGAGAACATCCAGTCAAAAAGGGAGAGTAGGTAGGATTAGGAAGATAGTCAGTACGTTTAGGAAGAAGAAAGACTATAAAATTTAGACCAAAAGTTTTTTAGCAGTAGGGTGTCAGATAGAGAGTGCATGTAAATGTCAGCACATATGAATAGTCAGTCACAATGATGAACTGGGCAAATTATGTTGGAAAGCAAATATCAACAGAGACATTAGGAAATCAGGCAAAGTATAAAGTGAGTGATAGGATTAGATATTTTCAACAGCGTTGAGGTTGAATATATAATCTTAGGAAGAAGCAACTGTGTAGTCACCAATAGGATTGACATTTGAGACCATTAGGCAACCTGGACAAGGATATTTTTAGTAATCCATGCTCACTTTCCATTTAAATTTTGGTACAATCATAAGTGTGAATTTTGCATTTTGTGTCCAGAATATCACTGTGATAAAATGTATATGTAGATCAGGTGACATGAGTATTTCGTCCACCATTTCTAGGAGCAATATGTTGAAGACGTATTAATTAGTATTTGGAGGTACAAATAGGTGTACCCTGTGTCTATGAATATAGAGATAATGCAAGAATAGACCATACTGTGAATAAATAATATAACAGGTTCCAATTTAAATGATGGATTGAATTGATATCTGAAAATATATAGAAAATCTTATATTGATACACAATCATTCATTCCAACCAGTTATACATCTAATGGTAATATTAGGGTTATGGTTTACCATGAAGGATATGTGAGTTTTGCTTCAAAAGTGATTATGGAAATCGAAAATAATGTGTTTGGAAAGAAGTCTCATGAAAAGACAGTCAAGAAACATACAGGAGTACATGTGTTCTGAAGCAGGAAGATATTGAAAGTGAACCAAATGCCTCAAAAATTGGGAATTTGTGGATGAAATATATATCATATGATGTGTATCAACTGAAAAAATAGTAATGTACCAGTGTTGAATAAAAATGAACATCAAAATACACATCATGTCCCATAGGAATCTACTTGCATTGATGTTAAACTGGGTCAGTTACTGTAGAAATGTTAGGATTTCTATGCACCATTCACTGAAGTTAGTTTTCAGTACTAGGAAACCAATATGTATTTCAGGTGGATGAATATTGCTGAGAATAATCTTGTGAAAAGCTGATTATAAATCCACATACATGAACATGAATGAATTTAGAGAGTGTATAATAAGACATATATATTTCATATTTAGAAAATTCTGGAGAGTGTGGGTATGTATAAATATATATATACACATACACACACAAAAAAACACACACACAGAAGTTAAAAAGTAGAAATATATATGCCAATCTATCTATATAGGAGAAAACGAAGTGAACCCTAAAATTTCAAACTGTTACTGCAAACGTTTGCTTCAACCTAGAAGAATGAAAATTGTTGAGCCAAGTGGGATTGGTGTACTGATCATTACAACAAATTATCATCAACATTGGGTGAAAAAATACTTCCTTAGATTTCAGGAAACTCGTAGTTTTTTGTAACCTTGGCAACCTTTTTCAATGAAAGTGTTTTTAGCCAGTCTCTGCTTAGAACTAATTCAAGAGGAAACAAACCATAGCGACAAAACTGAGAACTACTTTGTTTTTCAAGTTTCAAAGAGCTACTACAAACCATGTTGGATATAGTGTTCCAAATTCATCTATCTATATGGGAGAAAACAGAGTGAAACTTAAAAATTCAATCTGTTACTGCAAACGAACGCTTCAACCTAGAACAATAATTGGTGAGCCAAGTGCGATTGGTGTACTGATCATTACAATCAATAATCATCAAGTTTGGGTAAAAAAGTGTTAGTGGATACTTCAGGAAACTCATAGTTTTTTGCAAGCTCTGCAACCCCTTTTGATGATAGAGTTTTTCGCCAGTCTCTGATTAGGGCTACTTCAAGTGGAAACAAACATAGAATCAAACCTGAGTACTTCTTTATTTTTTCTAGTTTCAAAGAGCTACTACAAACCATGTTGGATTTAGAGTTCCATATTCATCTATCTATATAGGATAAAAAATAGTGAAACCTAAAATTTTAAACTGTTCCTGGAAACGAACGTTTTAACCTAGAAGAATGAAATTTGGTGAGCCCAGCGAGTTTGGTGTACTGATCATTACAACCAAGTATCATCAAGATTGGGTTAAAAAATATTTTATTAGATCTCAGAAAACTCGTAGTTTTTTGGAAGCTTGGCAACCCCTTTCAATGAAAGAGTTTTTCGCCAGTCTCTGCTTAGGGCTACTTCACGAAGTAACAACCATAGAGACAAAACTGAGAACTACTATATTTTTTCAACTTTCATAGAGCAACTACAAACCATGTTGTATTTAGAGTTCCATATTCAACTATTTATATAAGAGAAAACAGAGTGAAACCTAAAAATTCAAACTGTTATTTCAAAGTAACACTTGAACCTAGAAGAACCAAAATTGGTGAGCCAAGTGGGATTGGCGATCTGATCATTACAACCAAGTATCATCAAGATTGGCTTAAAAAATATTTGTTGAGATTCAGGAGACTCGTAGTTTTTTGAAAGCTTGGAAACCTCTTTCAATGAAAGTGTTTTTGCAAGACTCTGCTTAGGGCTACTTCATGCGGAATCAAACCATAGAGACAAAACTGATAACTACATTATATTGTCAAATTTCAAAGAGCTACTACAAACCATGTTGGATTTAGAGTTCCATATTCATATATCTATATAAAAGAAAACAGAGTGAAACCTAAAATTTCAAACTGTTGCTACAAACAAATGCTTCAAAATAGAAGAAAGAAATTTTTTAAGCCAAGTGGGATTGATGTACTTATCATTACATACAAGTATTATCAAGATGGGTGAAAAAATATTTGCTGAGATTTCAGGAAACTCGTAGTTTTTTGGAAGCTTGGCAACCCCTTTTAATGAAAATGTTTTACGCCAGTCTCTGCTTAGGCCTACTTCATGAGGAAACAAACAATAGATACAAAACTTAGAACTACTTTATTTTGTCAAGTTTCAAAAAGCTACTACAAACCATGTTGGATTTAGAGTTTTATATTCAACTATTTATATAAGAGAAAACAGAGTGAAACCTAAAAATTCAAACTGTTATTTCAAAGTAACGCTTGAACCTAGAAGAACCAAAATTGGTGAGCCAAGTGGGATTGGTGTACTGATCATTACTACCAAGTATCTTCAAAATGATGAAAAAGTGTTTGAGAGATTTCAGAAAACTCATAGTTTTTTGGATGCTTGGCAACCCCTTTCGATGAAAGTGTTTTTCACCAGTCTATGCTTAGGACTACTTCAAGGGGAAACAAACCATAGAGACAAAACTGAGAACTACTGTATTTTTCAAGTGTCAAAGAGCTACTACAAACCATGTTGGATTTAGAGTTCCATATTCATCTTCTACATAGGAAAAAAAGAGTGAAACCAAAAAATTCAAACTGTTACTGCAAATGAATGCGTCAAATTAGAAGAAAGAAAATTGGTGAGCAGAGTGGGATTGGTGTACTTATCATTAAAACCAAGTATAATTAAGATTGAGTGACAAAATATTTGCTTAGATTTCAGGAAACTTATAGATTGTTGTAAGCTTGGCAACCCATTTCAAAGAAAGTGTATTTTGCAAATCTCCTATTAGGGCTACTTCAAGAGAATAATACCATATAGAAAAGCTGAGAACTACTTTATTTTTCAAGTTTAAAAGAGCTACTAGAAACCATGTTGGATTTAGAGTTCCATATTAATCTTCTATATAGGAGAAACCAGAGTGAAACCTAACAATTCAAACTGTTACTACAAACTAATTCTTCAACCTAGAAAAATGAAAATTTGTGAGCCAAGTGGGATTGGTGTACTGATCATTACCACCAAGTATCATCAAGATTGGTGAAAAGGTATTTGCATAGATTTTAGAAAACTCGTAGTTTTTTGGAAGCTTGTCAACCCCTTTCGATGAAACTGTTTTTCACCAGTCTCTTCTTCGGGCTATTTAAGAGGAAACAAAACATTCAGACACACCTGAGTACTACATTATTTTGTCAACTTTCAAAGAGCTACTACAAACCATGTTGTATTTAGATTTTCATATTCATCTATCTATATAGGAGAAAGCAGATTGAAACCTAAAGATTTAAATTGTTACTGAAAAAGAATGCTTCAACCTAAAAGAATAAAAATTGGTGTGCCAAGTGGGATTGCTGAACTGATCATTACATACAGGTATCATCAAGATTGGTGTAAAAATATTTCCTTAGATTCAAAAAACTCATAGGTTTTTGGAAGCTTGGCAACTTCATTCAATGAAAGTGTTTTTCGCCAGATTCTGCTTTGGCTACATCACTAGAAAACAAACCATAGACACAAAACTGAGAACTACTCAATTTTATCAAGTTTTAAAGAGGTACTACAAACCAAGTTAGATTTAGAGTTCCATATTTATCTTCTATATAGGAGAAAACGTAGTGAAACCAAAAAATTCAAACAGTTACTGCAAACGAATGCTTCAATGTAAAAAAAAAAAAACTAAAATTGGTGAGCCAAGTGGGATTGGTGTACTGATCATTACAACAAGTAACATCAAGATCGAGTGAAAAGATATTTGCTGATATATCAATAAACTCGTAGTTTTTTGGAAGCTTGGCAACCCTTTCGATTTAAGTGTTTTTCACCAGTCTCTGCTAAGGGCTCCTTCGAGAGGAAAAAATTATAGAGAATAAATTGAGAACTACTTTATTTTGTCAAGTTTCAAAGAGCTACTACAAACCATGTTGAATGTAGAGTTCCATATTCATCTTCTACATAGGAGAAAACAAAGTGAATGATAAAAATTCAAACATTTACTGTAAATGAAACCTAGGAGATCAAAAATTGGTGAGCCAAGTGGGATTGGTGTACTGATCATGACAACAAAGAATTATCAAAATTGGTCAAAATGTATGTGCGGAGATTTCAGAAAACTCGTAGTGTTTTGAAAGCTTGGAAAACCCTTCAGATGAAAGTGTTTTTCACCAGTCTCTGCTTAGGGCTACTTCAAGAAGAAACAAACTATAGAGATAAAACTGAGAACTACATTATATTGTCAAGTTTCAAAGAGCTACTAAAAACCATGTTGGATTTAGAGTTCCATATTCATCTATCTATGTAGGAGAAAACAGAGTGAAACCTAAAATTTCAAACTGTTACTGCAAACAAACACTTTAACCTAGAAGAACGAAAATTGGTGAGGCAACTGGGATTGGTGTACTGATCATTAAAACCAAAAATCATCAAGATTGGGTGAAAAAGTACTTGCGGAGATTTCAGAAAACTCTTAGTTTTTTAGAAGATTGGCAACCCCTTTTGATGAAAGTGTTTTTTGCCAGTCTCTGCATAGGGCTACCTCAAGAGAAAACAAAACATAGTGACAAAACTGAAAACTACTTTATTTTGTCAAGTTTCAAAGAGCTACTACAAACATGTTGGATTTAGAGTTCCATATTCATCTATCTTTAGAAAAGAAAACAGAGTGAAACCTAAAATTCAAACTGTTACTGCAAACGAACGCTACAATTGTAAACAAACAGGAAATTTTAAAAGGAATTGCCCCATAGGAGGAGGGTTTAACAAAACTAGGTATCAAAGTAGTAGAATACCGAGTATTTGCCCACGATGCCATAGAGGGAGACATTGGGCTAATGAATGCCGTTCTCAAACCACCATAGAGGGTACTCCATTACATTGGGCTAATGAATGCCATTCTCAAACCACCATAGAGGGCACTCCATTATCAAAAAACGAACAAGGACAAGGTGTTTATCCACAATATTGTGGACAAAGGCATCGGGCTCCGTTGCCAAAAAATGGACAGGGGGCCCCAATGCTCCGGGGCCCCAAACCACAAATATACAGAGCACTGGAGGAACCCAGCAACCCCAACAACCCCATTAGGGTAGTGATCAGGACATCAGATCCCTCATCAGACAAACCACAGGGAGTGCAGGGTTGGACATCTGTGCCTCCGCCAGATCAGTACTAACTCCAGAGATGGGAGCTCAAATCATTCCCACAGGGGTGAAAGGACCTCTTCCCAAAGGAACAGTAGATTTATTATTGGGACGCAGCTCTTCTACTCTAAAAGGACTTTTGATAAGTCCTGGGGTAATTGATCCCGATTATGAAGGTGAAATAAAAATTATAGCCAGTTCTCCAAAGGGTATATCGGTAATTTCACCAGGAGATAGAATAGCACATTTATTAATAATACCAAGCCTACATGATAAATTTTCCAGTCACAGTGTAGAAAGAGTTTCCAAGGGATTAGGCTCCACAGGTGTAGATTGGGCTATGCTTTTTTTAAATTTAGATTTTCGCCCCATGCTAAAACTAAATATTCAAGGACATGAATTTAATGGGCTACTGGATACAGGTGCAGACCTTAGCATCATCTCTTGTCTAGAATATCCAAAACATTGGCCATTACAACAAGCTACTCAAATGCTTCGAGGCCTAGGAGTGGTGACTAATCCCGATAGAAGTGCAATGGTATTAGATTGGAAGGATCCTGAAGGATGTGAAGGAACTATACAGCCATATGTATTGGATCATCTTCCCGTAAATTTATGGTGACGAGATGTCCTAGATCAATTAGGTTTGACATTAACAAATAACATCAATCAAAATGCACCCACTATTATGGCTAGACAAGGTTTTAGGAAAGGAAAAAGATTAGAAAAACAAGAACAAGGTATAGCAGCACCAATACAAATAGATCAAGGAACAGACAGATATGGGTTGGATTTTCACAAAGGGCCACTGAGACAATAAAAATTACATGGAAATCAGAAAGACCAGTATGGGTTCCTCAGTGACCCTTGACTAAAGAAAAGATACAAGTAGCCCATGATCTGGTCAAACAACAATTAGCAGAAGGACATATACAACCTTCTGTATCTCCCCATAATACTTCCATTTTTGTCATCAAAAATATATCTGGTAAATGGAGATTATTGCAAGATTTAAAAGCCATTAATAATGAAATGGTCATTATGGGACCTGCTCAATCGGGGATTCCTCAATTGTCTGCTTTGCCAAAAACTTGTTATGTTTTAGTTATAGATATTAAAGATTTTTTTTTCAATTCCAATTCATCCTGAGGATAGTCCACGTTTTGCATTTACTATCCCTGCACTAAATCATGAAGGTCCTGATCAGAGATATGAATGGAAAGTACTCCCTTAAGGGATGGCTAATAGCCCAACTATGTGTCAAATTTATGTTAACAAAGTAATCCTGCCACTTAGAAATCAAAATCCTGAGCTACAAATATTTCACTATATGGGTGATGTATTATTAGCACACAAAGCTAAAAACACATTGCTAGAATGTTATGCCACACTTACAAACTTATTAAAAAATTATAATCTAGAGATAGCAATAGATAAAGTACAATTAAATTTTCCAATTAATTATTTAGGAGTTCTATTATCCTCAACCATGGTCCATCAAAAATTCAAATATGAATAGATCAACTCAAATCACTTAATGACTTTCAAAAGTTATTAGGAGACATATATTGGATAAGGCCTTATCTAGGTATTCCAACAGGAGAATTGGGACCTTTATTTGATATCCTAAAAGGTCCATCAGATCCAAATTCATGCCGAATGTTAATGCCTGAAGCAAGAAAGGCATTAAAAATCATTGAAACATATATGGAAAATATGCATTTGGATAGAATTGATATATGTTTGCCTTTATTATTTATTGTACTACAAACAAAAAATATTCCTACAGGAGTATTTTGGCAAGAAGGTCCATTATTATGGATACATTTATCTTATTCTCCTAACACTATTCTTACTAGGTATCCTGAGACTGTAGGACAATTAATACTCAAAGGAATAAAAACAGCAAAGGGAGTGTTTGGAATTTCTCCCAATAAAATTATTACTCCATATACTATGAATCAAATTGATGAATTAGCTAATGAGTTAAATACTTGGGCAATAATCATGTGCAAATCTAATGTTTCCTTTGATAACCACTTACCATCTAATCCTTTATTGTCTTTTTGGTCATTGCATCCTGTAATTTTTCCAAAAATAACAAGAAAAACACCTATCATGAATGCTCCAAATATATTCACTGATGGGTCAAATAATGGTACAGCAGCAATAGTTACACCTGATCAAACTTTTACATTTTTAGTACCCAAACAATCAGCTCAAAAGGTTGAGCTTAATGCAGTATACAAGCTTTTGTGATGTTTAAAGATTCTGAATTTTAATTTATTTTCTGATAGTCAGTATATAGTTAATGCTATAGTATCCCTTGAAGATGCTGGTAGGATTTCCCCTTCTTCTACTGTTTTCTCTTTGTTTTCCACTATACAAAGTTTAATCTGGGACAGAAAAGATCCATTATTTATAGGACATATCAGGGCACATACAGGATTGCCTGGAGCCCTTACTTTGGGCAATGATTTAGCAGATAAAACTACATATGACATACATATTTTCTCTACACTAGAAGAAGCTATAAATTTTCATAAAAGGTTCCATGTCAATGCTAATACTTTACAAATGCGTTTTAAAATAACTAAGAAACAAGCTAGACAAATAATAAAACAATGTCAAAATTGTGTGATCTTTTTACCACAAGTTAATCTTGGAGTCAATCCTAGAGGATTGATACCTAACCATATTTGGCAGATGGATGTAACACACTTGCCAGAATTTGGAAAATTAAAATATTTGCATGTTACAGTTGATACTTCTTCTGGATTTTTGATGGGCTCCCTTCATGCTGGAGAAAAAACTAAAGATGTTATAGCTCATTGCTTACAAAATTTTGCCACTGTGGGCATTCCAAAAGAGTTAAAAACAGATAATGCCCCTGGTTATACTTCTACCTCTTTTAAACAATTTTGCTCATCATTTGGCATTACTCATATAACAGGAATCCCATACAATCCACAGGGACAAGGCATAGTTGAAAGAGCTCATCAAACTATTAAAATGTACTTATTAAAGCAAAAAGATGGAATTGGGAAGGGGTATATATTCCCCAAAGATAAACTTAAAATAACGCTTTTTACTCTAAACTTTTTAAATTTGGATTCATCAGGACTTAGTGCTGCAGAAAGGCATATGTGTCCAAAAAATGTACATAAGCCTAAGGCACTTTGGAAAGATATTCTAACAGGACAATGGAAAGGTCCTGACTCAGTGATTGTCTGGAGTTGGGGGTCTGTTTGTGTGTTTCCACAGGGAGAACAGCAGCCAATTTGGATTCCAGAGAGATTAACTAAAGCTATTTCTACAGACCAAAAAGAAGATGATTTGGCTCAAATCCATAACAGCTGATATCCAAAACTCCAATTTGACTACCCTTACATCTGCAACACAACCAGGATGCTTTTTTCAATATCTGTTTTATTATTGCCCTTTCCCATATCATGAAGTTCTATTTTGTTTTTTGAGACCTCGGTTAATGTTTTGCAGATCAGTCCTATTTTTTTGACTATAGAGTTTTTAAACATTGCAATGGAGATTTCACCTGTAAAAAGTTATAAGACCTTTACTATTATGTTATGTGTTGTATTATGTGTGCACACTTGTGTTTTGTGTTATATGTTTGAATGTACGTATGTCCATATATCATATATGATGAGCGCTCATGAAAATATGGATCCAAATATTTTTTTTATTCACGTAATTTAAATGGTTTAATTTAAATTGGGTAAATAACTGTTAAGAATTGTTTTAATATGTAAACAAAAAAGGAGGTTAACAGATCTGTTTGTTTACTTTCACCTTTCCTTTTCATTATATTTAATAATTCTCTTCAAGATAATGTAAATTGTTAAGAAAATTGTTTTATTTTAGTGCCTTCTGGAATGTTACACAATTTTTTCTTTAGCCATTATTGCCAGAATTCCTATCTTCATCCCAGTGCCAGTGAAGATAATGTAAATTGTTAAGAAAATTATTTTCTTTTAGTGCCTTCTGGAATGTTACACAATTTTTTCTTTAGCCATTATTGCCAGAATTCCTATCTTCATCCCAGTGCTGGTGAAGATAATGTAAATTGTTCAGAAAATTGTTTTCTTTTAGTGCCTTCTGGAATGTTACATAATTTTTTCTTTAGCCATTATTGCCAAAATTCCTATCTTCATCCTAGTGCCGGTGAAGACAAAGATAAAACTAATCTACAAATTCTGCAATAGCCATCACTGAACTGCTTGCAGAACTTGCCTAGACTATGTGTCACTTGTATGCATTGTGAACTCACTTTTATGCATTGCGAACTATCTGTTGGTGCAGCGACTTGTGGTAGTGTTGGGGTATTTTTATGATGATTTCATCGGTGGTACAATTTTTCCAACAAGAGCCATCAATTGGCTTGGTATATCTTCCTTCCTTCTTCTTGTCATGATCGTTCAGCTAAAATTTGGGGGCCAACAGAGGTGAGGCAAAGAACCTCACCCCCTTACTGGTACCTCTCTACAGGTGTTGCTGTATACTGGTCCGTAGTCAATGATGGGTAAGATCCAATTACAATGGTACCAACCTAAGACAGAAGGCTGACGCCCTGAGGTCAGCTAATCCAAAGATGGATAAGGACCATATGTAGTATTGAACAACCTAAGGCAGGCACGGTCCCTAAGCCACATGCTTGTTATTTAAACAGAGAGGGGGGGAGATGTTGAGAGCCACAGCCAAAGGGGCCCCAGCAAAATTCCAGCGGCCAGCAAACTTCCAGTTGCCAGGTGATGATTGGCTCAGAGAGGCCCCAGCAATATCTAGCTGATTGGATCCTTTGCTGTGATGTTCATTGGGCTGTTTCCCTGCCCTTCAGACTGCCAGGTGATGATTGGCTCACAGCAGCCCCAGCAACATCTAACTGACTGGCTACTCTGCAGTGATGTTCATTGGGCGGTTTACCGCCCCTTCAGACTGCCAGCTGATGATTGGCTCAGAGTGGCCCCAGCATCATCCAGTTGATTGGCTCCTCCACGAAGCTGCTCATTAGGCTGTTTTCCTGCCTTTTCAGAAATTGGAGCTGCTCATTGGGGGACTTTTGGCTCCCCCCATGCGACCCAGCCAATTGGCCTCAAGAACAGGAGGATTGTGAAAAGTGGAGAGGCTTGTGTGGGTGAGAGGCTTGTGGAAGCCAGTGGTGGCAGATGGGCTCTGAGGGTTTTTTCCTGAGGAGCTGCTTGCTTGGCGTTTGTAGTTCTAAAAATAAAGTTAGTTTCTTTTGACTAGTGGCTCCTGAGTTGTGCCCAGCCAGACTGAAGCAGCAAACGAACGGTTTAACCTAGAAGAATAAAATTTGGTGAGCCAAGTGGGATTGGTGTACTGATCATTACCTGAAAGTGTCATCGAGATTGGGTAAAAAAAAGGTTTGCTGAGATTTCAAGAAACTCGTAGTTTTTTGAAAGCTTGGCAACACCTTTCAATGAAAGTAATTTTTTCCAGTCTCTGCTTAGGGCTACATAAATAGTAAACAACCATAAGAGATAGAACTTGGAACTACTTTATTGTGTCAAGTTTCAAAGAGATAGCACAAACTGTGTTTGATTTAGAGTTCCAACTACATGTATCCATAAAGGAGAAAACCGAGTAAAACCTAAACATGAAAAGGGTTACTGCAAATGAACGGTTTAACCTAGAAGAATGAAATTTGTTGAACAAAGTGAGATTTTTGTACTGATCATAACCTGAAAGTATCATCAAGATTGGGTAAAAAAAATGTTTGCTGAGATTTCAGAAAACCCGTAGTTTTTTCGAAGCTTGGCAATCACTTTCAATGAAAGTGATTTTCTCCAGTCTCTTCTTATGGCTACATGAATAGGAAAAAAAACCCATAGAGATAGAACTTGGAACTACTTTATTGTTTCAAGTTTCAAAGAGCTAGCACAAACAGTGTTTAATTTCGATTTCCAAAAACATTTATCCATATAGGTGAAAACAGAGTGAAACCTAAAAATGAAAACGGTTACTACAAACGAACAGTTTAACCTGGAAGAATGAAATTTGATGAGCCTAGTGGGAATGAATTATGGATCATTACTTGAAAGTATCATCAAGATTGGGTGAAAAAATATTTTCTGAGATTTCAGGAAACCCGTAGTTTTTGGAAGCTTGGCAACCACTTTCGATGAATATGATTTTCTTCAGTCTCTGCGTAGCATTACATCAATAGGAAAAAAACCATAGAGATAGAACTTGGAAC
Organism: Ictidomys tridecemlineatus; assembly: GCF_052094955.1. Lineage (NCBI taxonomy): Eukaryota > Metazoa > Chordata > Mammalia > Rodentia > Sciuridae > Ictidomys > Ictidomys tridecemlineatus. The sequence continues at coordinate 61,452,456 of NC_135489.1, forward strand.
TACTTTTCTGTGTCAAGTTTCAAAGAGGTAGCACAAACTGTGTTTGATTTAGGGTTCCAACTACATGTATCCATATAGGAGAAAACAGAGTGGAACCTAAAAATGAAAGGAGTCACTGCAAACGAACGGTTTAACCTAGAAGATCAAAATTTGGTGAGACAAGTTAGATTAGTGTACTGATCATTACCTGAAAGTATCATCAATATTGGGTGGAAAAAATGTTTGCTGAGATTTCAGAAAAATCGTATTTTTTGGAAGCTTGGGAACCCTTTTCAATTAATGTGATTTTATCCAGTCTCTGCTTAGGGCTACATGAATAGAAAAAAAAAAAAACCATAGAGATAGAACCTGGAACTCCTTTGTTGTGTCACGTTTCGGAGAGCTAGCACAAACCGTGTTTCATTTAGAGTTCTATCTACATGTATTCATATAGAAGAAAACAGAGTGAAACCTAGAAATGAAAACAGTTACTTCAAATGAATGGCTTAACCTAGAAGAACGAAATTTGTTGAGCCAAGTGGGATTGGTGTACTGATCATTACCTTAAAGTATCATCAATATTGGATGAAAAAATGTTTGATGTGATTTCAGTAAACTCGTAGGTTTTGGAATGTTGGCAACCCCTTTAAATGAAAGTGATTTTCGCCAGTCTCTGCTTAGGGCTAAATCAACAGGAAACAATCCATAGAGATAGAACTTGGAACTACTTTATTGTGTAAAGTTTAAAAGAGCTAGCAGAAACCGTGTTTCATTTAGAGTTCCAGCTACAAGTATCCATAGAGGAGAAAACAGAGTGAAAACTAAAAATGAAAACGGATACTGGAAACAAACGGTTTAACCTAGAATAACGAAATTTGGTGAAACAAGTGGGATTGGTGTACTGATCGATACTTGAAAGTATCATCAAGATTGGTTGGAAAAGTGGTTGCTGAGATGTGAGGAAACTCGTACTTTTTTGGAAGCTTGGCAACCTTTCAATTAAATTTATTTTCTCCAGTCTCTGCTAAGCACTACATCAATAGGAAACAAACCATAGAGATATAACAGGAAACAATTTATTCTGTGAAGTTTCAAAGAGGTAACAAAAACCGTGTTTATTTAGAGTTCCAACTATATGTATCCATATAGGAGAAAACAGAGTGAAAACTTAAAATGAAAACGATTACTGAAAATGAACGGTTTAACCTAGAAGAACAAAATGTGTTGAGCAAAGTGAATTTTTTGTTCTGATAATTAAGCGAAAGTATCATCAAGTTTGGGTGAAGAAATGTTTGCTGAGATTTCAGGAAACTCGTACTTTTTTGGAAGGTTGGCAACCCCTTTCAATGAAAGCGATTTTCACCAGTCTTTTTTGGGGGCTACATCAATAGAAAACAAACCATAGAGATGTAACTTGGAACCACTTTATTGTGCCAATTTCAAAGAGCTAGCACAAACCGTGTTTGATTTAGAGTTGCAACTACAAGTATCCATATAGGAGAAAACAGATTGAAACCTAAAAATGAAACGGTTACTGCAAACAAACGGTTTAACATAGAAGAAAGAAATTTGGTGAGCCAAGTGGGAATTATGTACTGATAATTACCTGAAAGTATAATCAAGATTGGTTGGTGATCCTCAGGGTTATACAAAATTACATACAAGAGGAAGTGAGGGGTAAGAGAAGAATAATACAAGTGGAAGAAATGTTTTACAGCAGAGGCTGTTGAGCTAGAAGAGGTGAAGGGAGAGGAGAGGAGGGGAGATTGCAGAGAATATGATAGAGAGCAGAATTCATCATACACTAGAATGGCAATATGTAAATCAATGAAAATGTAATTGATATAACTGATGTGATTCAGCAATCTGAATACGGGGTAAAAATGGGAGTTCATAATTCTTTTGAATCAAACTTTGAAATTTGATATATCAAGAAAGATGGATTGTTTTGAACGACCAACAATTAAAAAACAAGATTGGGTGAAAAAATATTTGCTGAGATTTCAGGCAACTCGTAGTTTTTTGGAAGCTTGGCAACCCCTTTCAATGAAAGTGATTTTTGCCAGACTCTGCTTACAGCTACATCAATAGGAAAAAAAACCATAGAGATAGAACTTAGAACTACTTTATTTTGCGAAGTTTCAAAGACCTAGCACAAACCGTGTTTGAATTAGGCTTCAAAATCCATGTATCCATATAGGCGAAAAGGGAGTGAAACCGAAAAATGAAATGGTTACTGTAAACGAACGGTTTAACCTAGAAGAAAGAAATTTGGTGAGCCAAGTGGGATTGGTGTAGTGATTATTACGTGAAAGTATCATCAAGATTGGGTGAAATAAGGTTTGCTGAAATTTTATGAAACTCGTAGTTTTTTGAACCCTTGGCAACCCCTTTCAGTGAAAGTGATTTTCCTCAGTCTCTGCTTTAGGCTACATCAATAGGAAACAAACCATACAGATAAAACTTGGAACTACCATATTGTGCCAAGGTTCAAAGAGCTAGCACAAACCCTGTTTGATTTAGAGTTCCAAATACATGTATCCATATAGGAAAAAACAGAGTGAAACATAAAATTGAAAACGGTTACTGCAAGAGAATGGTTTAACATAGAAGAATAAAATTTGGTGAGCCAAGTGGGATTGGTGTACTTATCATTACCTGAGAGTATCAACAAGATTGGGTGACAAAATGTTTCCTGAGATTTCAGGAACCTCGTAGTTTTTTAGAAGTTTGGCATCCCCATTCAATGAAAGTGATTCTCGCCAGTCTCTGATTAGGGCTACTTTAATTGAAAACAAAACATAGACACAGAACTTGGAACTACTTTATTAAGAAGAATTTCAAAGAGCTAGCATAAACCGTGTTTTATATAGGGTTCCAAGTACATGTATTCGTAAAGGAGAAAACAGAGTGAAACCCAAAAATGAAAGGGCTACTACAAATGAACGGTTTAACCTAGAAGAGCGAAATTTGGTGAGCCAAGTGGGATTGGTGTACTGATCATTACCTGAAAGTATCATGAAGATTGGGTGATAAAATATTTTCTGAGATTTCAGGAAACTCGTAGTTTTTTGGAAGCTTGGCAACCCCTTTCAATGAAAGTGATTTTCCTCAGTTTTGGCTTGGGGCTACATCAATAGGAAACAAACCATTGAGTTAGATCTTGGAACTACTTAATTGTGCCAAGTTTCAAAGAGCTAGCACAAACCGTGTTTGATTTAGAGTTCCAACTATATGTATCCATATAGGAGAAAAAAGAGTAAAACCTAAAATTGAAAATGGTTACTGCAAACATAGGGTTTACCCTAGAAGCCCGAAATTTTGTGTGCCAAGTGGGATTGGTGTACTGATCATTTCCTGAAAGTATCATCAAGATTGGGTAAAAAAATATTTGCTGAGATTTCAGGAAATTTTTAGTTTTGTGGAATTTTTGCAACTTTTTCAATGAAAGTGATTTTCTTCAGTCGCTGCTTGGGGCTACATCAATAGAAAACAAACCATAGAAATAGAACTTGGAACTACTTTATTGTGCCACGTTTCAAAGAGCTAGCACAAACCGTGTTTGATTTAGAGTTCCAAGTACATGTGTCCATAATGTAGAAAACAGAGTGAAACCTAAAAATGAAAATGGTTACTTCAAACCAAAGGTTTAACATAGAAGAACGAAATTTGGTGAGCCTAGTGGGATTGATGTACTGATGATTACCTGAAAGTATCATCAAGATTGGGTGAAAACATGTTTGCTGAGATTTTAGGAAACTCGTAGTGTTTTGGAAGCTTGGCAATCTTTTTCAATGAAAGTGACATTCTTCAGTCTCTGCTTGGGGCTACATCAAAAGAAAACAAACCATAGAGATAGAATTTGGAACTACTTTATCATGCCAAGTTTCAAAGAGCTAGCACAAACCGTGTTTGTTTTAGAGTTCTAACTACATGTATCCATATAGGAAAAAACAGAGTGAAACCTAAAAATGAAAACGGTTACTGCAAACGAAAGGTTTAACCTAGTAGAACGAAATTTTTGAGCCAAGTGGGATTGGTGTACTGACCATTACCTGAGAGTATTATCAAGATTGGTGAAAAAATGTTTGTTGAGAAATCAGGAAACTGGTAGTTTTTTGGAAGCTTGGCAACCCCTTTCAATGAAAGTAATTTTCGTCAGTCACTTTTTGGGGCTACATCAGTAGGAAACAAACCATAGAGATAGAAGTTGGAACTACTTTGTTGTGCCAAGTTTCATAGAGCTAGGACAAACTGTGTTTGTTTTAGAGTTCTAACTATATGTATCCAAATAGGAGAAAACAGAGTTAAACCTAAAAATGGAAACAATTACTGCAAACGAAAGGTTTAACCTAGAAGAACGAAATTTGTTTAGTCATGTGGGATTGGTGTTATAATCCCAACCTGATCTTTTATTAAAATTGGAAGCCATCTTACCACAATTCATTGAAAAGCGAATTTCGGCTTTAGTATAAATTACTGCAAATTCTGAAACTGCTTGGAATGCCTGCCCGTGCTTTGAACTCAACCATGCCTGGCTCTCTGACCAGATAGCAGCCGTCTCTGAAACTTTAGTGACACCTCATAAATATTGGCCTTTCCTGGCCAGAGAACGACCATCTCTGATGCTGTAATGGTCCTCATAAATTCTGATGTTGGGGCCAGCAAAAAATGTAAACTACCATTAGTGTGATGCTTGTCAGAGTTCTGTTATCTGTAACCCCCCGTCCTTTGTGTAACTTTATGGGCTATAAAGCTGGGCTGTAGGAAAGATGGGGCTGCTGTTTTGTTCCCGCCGTTCTTGGAGGGAAAGGTAGCCCGGCTGGTCGAAATAATAAGCTTGCTTTAATTTGATTTTAATTGAAGTCAGTGGTCTTTTCTTGCGTCCTGGTCTAACATTTTGGTGTTCCCCAGCTAGATGACCCTTCCCGACCAGACCACAAGTCCAGACTGCTGGAAATTTTGAAGCTAGCCTTGGCTCCAGGGCTCCGGGCTGGACAGCCACTCTAGGGGGTGCGCAACTTGAGACGTTACAAGGCCTCGGGTGAGCCTTCATTCCCCGGAACCCTGCAGTGAACTGCTGCACTAAAACTATTAGCAAGCACCTGGTGGAGGAGGCCTCAATAGGTAAGTGGCGCCTTTATAACTCTGATATCCGGTTAAGGGACTTCTGTTCTGATGACAGAGAGGTGGCCTGGCGAGGCTCACATATACTCCTGTCCAGACAGTAAGGAGAAATCGTTCTGTCTTCTGTTCTGTTCTGTAGGGAATTCCTCTGAACGGGTAGAGAGGTGCCAACAGGCACGCACGCACTCCTACCCTGGAGCTTTAGCAAGATGTTGCATTGCTCCTCTGTTTTTCTGTTTCGGTGCTGGGTTTCTGTTTTCTTGTTTTTGTTCTGTGTTCTACATGTTTTTTTGGTTTGTTTGTTTTTGTTTGTTTTTGTGCATTTTGTTGTGTGATTTCTGTGGTGAAAACTTAAACATATTGGATGTGAATATGGGTAATAAAGCAAGGAAGCCTGACATCCCTTTGGACTGTCTTTTAAGAAACTGTGGTGAACTTTATCCCTCTTTGTTAAGCAGGAGGAGAAAAACCCCTAGCTGGATGCTTGAAGCACCTCCAGTGCAGAGGGCAATGCCTGCTGGGGACCTAAGAACTGAGTATCTTTCAGGTTAACAAGTGAGACTCCTTTAAAACCCCTTGTCCCTCCAGATCAAGAGAGTCGCAACCTTTGGGCAGAGTCCCCGGTGTTTCTCGTTTGTTAGCAAAGCAATAAACCTCCCTTTTTCTTTTTCTCAAAACCCTGTTCTCATTATTAAATTGGCATTAATTGGCTCTAAGGTCAGGAACCAAACTTTCAGTTACAAATTTTGATATCCCCCCCCCCCGGAACTTTTTGAGAGCTGACTACTGAAATGTTAGGAGATGGAGTGTGCTTGGGGTGAAATCCTGTAAGTAATAGGAGGGACTGAGGGACTCCCAGCAGCTGTCTAAGCCCTGTTGCTTCGGGGATTCCCTCCTTCTTTCCCTGCAAAGTAAAGATTATGCCACCTCTATCTTCTTGAAAAGAGAAAAAGAAAAAGGAGACACTTAATGCAGTAAAGTCACCATGGAGACCCTTGATTTTATATTTCAGGTTGCCCCTCTGTGAAAACATCTGGTTCCCTTGTGGGAACATCTATGAGGCCACTTGTGTAGGAGATTTTTCTCTTATCAGCTCTGTTTTAAAGGTTTCTGTCTGTCAGCCATAGTCTGGAGCTCCTCTCTGTCTGTCCTGTGTCTTTGTTTCTGACCCTTTAAGACATGTGCAATAGTGTGTTGATATTATAAATTGTTTCTTAGGAATGATCTTGGCTGAATGTGTGTCTAAAAGAGTATGTTTTATTGTAACAATCTGGTATCTGAATGGGTTTTTGATGCAGTGCACAATGCTGCAGTTAAAAGTTGGGTTTAGGTAATTGTTTAGTTTATGATTTCAGATAATTCATGCCAGACAACTTAAATACTTAGGATGGAAAACTAAAGAACTCTACTTCCAAGTTGGCAAGTAACTTCCCAATCATTCAGTCTTTCCTTCACCAATTTTGAATTGGGTAGCTTGGGAAAATGTTATTGTGTGTACCAGTGCATTAATTTGGACAAGGATAGTAAATCATAGTATGGTATCTGTTGACAAAACAAGTTGTAAAGATATAAAATTTTATGAATTGTATCTTAAACTTGTATCATAATTTTCAACATTCGAACCTGAAAATTATGACTTATAGCTAAAATGCCTTAGGCCTGAGGTGTCTGCTCAGAATAGCAGTTTTCCCCAGCTCCTTCCAGACCTCAGCCAGGACTTAGGTTGAAATACAAATGAAAGAAGCCTGCAAGCTCAGTAGGAGACTGATCTGAGACCTAAGGAAAAAAAAAGTAAATTGTATGGTATTTACTAATTACTGGCCAGTCATTTTTACTAGGACTCTTGTTTTTTTCCTTAGATTCTGTATTTTTTTGAGCTCATGATTTTGACCCTACAGACCTAGGTTAATGTTTTTCTGATCAGTGCTATCTTTGACCAACTGTGGAGTTTTTGAAACATTGCAATGGAGATTTCACCTGCAAAAAGCTACTAAGGCCTTTATTATTGTTATGTGTGCACACTTTTGTTATGTGTTGTATGTCTATATATACATATGTCCGTATATCATATATATGATATACAAATTAACATATATAAGGAGCGCTCATAAAAACAAATTTAAAAAAATGGATCCAAAGATCTTTAATTCATGTGATTTAAATGGTTCAATTTAAATTGGATAAACAGATAAAAATAAATGTCTTTAAAATTTAAGCTTACAAGTTTTTCTAGGTGTTCAAAAACCTCATAAAATATTAATGTCTATAAAATGTCTAATATGCCTTGGTTCTAGGACTTTTCCTTCAACAAAAAATGGTTTAAACTGTTCCATCCATTTGTCTAATATTTTGATAAATAAGTAAAGTAAATTTGATATCGGATTACTCACTAGTACTTTTGTTGGATGTCTGATTGATTTACTAAGGTCTGTATAAGTTTGTACTAAAATCTGTATAAGATTGTAAAAATCAGTCATGTGTTAAAGAGACAAAAATTTCTTAAAACATAAGTTTACCCATAACATTGTGTTTATTAAGTTTTACTTTTTTCTAGAGCAAGTAACCATAAAAATTAAACGACTGGTTAAATAAGAACTGTTATTTTAGAGCACTGTACTGCCATTTCTTTAAAAGCTAAACTTGGTTAATGTAGAAACATCAATGTAATTGTGATGCTATTAATGTGCTCATATCTTCCAGGTATACAAGTCTGTAAGGTAGAAACTTTGAAAGAGCATTATATCAAGCTGGTTTTTGGAAGTTGTATGGTAAAAAATATATTGGGGAGTTATTTACCTGTTATCAATAAGATATGTAAAGTTTTGTTACTTCTTACATTGGGGAACAATTTAAATGTATTTTTAAGTTAATGAGAGCCTAATCTATGTAAAGGTTAAAAACTTTCAGCCTTTCTTTAATTCATGTTTTAAATGTGATATCATATGGTGTTAGCTAATGTTCATGTGACCTCAAACAATTTATGTAAACTTTGTAAAATGATATTTAAAAATACAAATATCAGCTTTAGAACTAAAACACTTAAGATTTATAAAGAGCCCTGCCTTACCTGAGATGAGGCTCTGTGTCCCATCTTACTACATGTAAGAATGACTATGAAAGCAGTAGGCCAGATTTTAGTTCATTTAAAGTTATGTTCAAAAGTATGTTTTTTTGTTGTTTTTTTCTGTCAAGATTACTAGGATCTCAAACAGGGGATATAATGTATAACTCAGCCAAAAATTCAGGGTAGCTGTTACACGAACTAAGTGTTTTTACTCTTGTTAATTTTATTTTGTAATTTCCTTATAAGTGATCTAAAGAATCCCTGTTAGTATTTTACAGAAGTGTTGCTTTAAGAACACAACATGTGTTAGTTTGAGATAATAAGCCATCACCTACAAGACAGATAGGATAATACAGATACCAATTAATAAAAAGATAAATAATTATAAAGTTATAGACATTAAAGCCCAGTACTCTTAATATAAGGCTGTTAAAATTTATTTACTGGATGTTTAAGATTAAGTTTTAAAATTAAATTTAAATTAAAAGGGCCAGAAAAACCAATATTTGGCTCTTGCCCTCTGAGTCAGTCTGAATCCAGGGAACAGGGGACTTCTCTAAAGAGCTTTGCAACTCTGGGCCACATAACCTCCCGATCAGGGAGACTAATGAGACCACTGGAGAACAGAAAGCCAATCAGTTTATTTGCTATAAAGAGGAGAGTCATCAGAGAAGGGAGACATCCCTGGTGCTTCTGAGGGAAGCCACATGGTCAAGCAAGACCTAGACCCATCCCGCAAATGGCACTAGCAGAACTGAGAAGTTTCCCCAGGAATGACTCCCATTAAAGCTCAGCTGACTATTAACAATAGATAGAAACAAAAGTCAGTTTGACTGCTTCATCTTAAACACTTAGCAAAGACAGTTAAAACCAAAATACAGCCATTCCTGGGCATTTTAAATAATAATAATGATGATAATAATAATAATTATTATTATTATTATTTAAGGTATACACTTTATGTTAGCCTTCCAAAATAAGTAAGACTGGAGGCTACAAAGAAGGATTCTCAGACAGAAATGCCTGATAACTATAAAAAGAGAGTATCAAGAGGAGCTGCCAGAGACAGAAGTTTTTAGTTTAAGGCCTACAGTTATTCCTAACCTACACAGGTAGGCTTCATGTTTTCTAGTATGATTATCTAGCCCTGAGTAACAGAACTAAAGGTTTCTCTACTAGACACAGAGCTCATACTAGTAAAAAAATTTTGCAAGATCAGATGACATTAAATTATTAAACAGTATCTTATGGGGAAGGACATCTGTAACACTAAAAGTTAAATGTTATGCTTACTGATAATTGTTAAAGCCTGGTGAGGAAACTTCTATACAGTGACACGTTCCAGCTGCTGCAACATTTACTCAGTACTCATGGTTTTTGTTTCTCTCATAGAAGCACCATTCCCAGATGACTTTACAACCTGTTCTTCCCAAACCAGACTACAAACCGAACTGACTTCTAAAAGGCAACTCATGTCCCCCATGCCATGCCCCCTCACGTCACCCTCTCTCAGCTCAGAAGAAGCCAAAATAAGTGACACTTCTCTTCTTAAAACAATGGAGCCAAAAATAAATACATTATCAATATAAGTAATTAATTAAGTCAGGTAAAATCAGGGAGATCGGTTTTGGGTGAGTTCTAAAAATTTGGAGACTGTTACCTGAGGGATTAAAATTCCCTCCGTGCTCTTCCCCTACCCTATCAAAGATTTGAAAGGGACACATAAGAAAAGGGGAGGATGATCAACCCAACCTGATCTTTTATTAAAATTGGAAGCAATCTTGCCACAAAGCCATGAAAAGCTAATTTCGGCTTTACTATAAATTACTGCAAATTCTGAAACTGCTTGGAATGCCTGCCCCTGCCTTGAAATCACCAATGCCTGGCTCTCTGACCAGATAGCAGGCTTCTCTGAAATTTTAGTGACATAAATATTGGCCTTTCCTGGCCAGACAACGACCCTCTCTGAGGCTGTAAAAGTCCTCATAAATTCTGATGTTGGGGCCAGCAAAAAATGTAAACTACCATTAGTGTGATGCTTGTCAGAGTTCTGTTATTTGTAAACCCCCCTCCCCCACTTTGTGTAACTTTCTGGGCGATAAAGCTGGGCTGTAGGAAAGGTGGGCCTGCTGTTTTCTTCCCACCAATTTGGGAGAGAAAGGCAGCCTGGCCGGTCGAAATAATAAGCTTGCTTTAATTTTATTTTAATTGGAGTCAGTGGTCTTTTCTTGCATCCTGGTCTAACAGGTGTACTGATGACTACCTGAAATTATCATCAAGATTGGGTGAAAAAGGGTTTCTGAGATTTCAGGACACCCATAGTTTTTTAAAAGCTTGTTAACCTCTTTCAATGAAAGTAATTTTCGCCAGTATCTGCTTGGGAGTACATCAATAAAAAACAAACCATAGAGATAGAACTTGGAACTACTTTATTATGCCAAGTATCAAAGAGCTAGCACAAACCGTGTTTGATATACAGTTCCAAATTCATGTATCCATACAGGGGAAAACAGAGTGAAACCTAAAAATAAAAACGAATACTGCAAATGTACGGTTGAACCTAGAACAACGAAATTTGGTGAGCCAAGTGCGATTGGTGTACTGATAATTACCTGAGAGTATCATCAAGATTGGGGGAAAAATGTTTGCTGAGATTTTAGGGAACTCATACTTTTATGGAAGCTTGGCAACTGAATTCAATGAAAGTGATTTTCCTCAGTCTCTGCTTGGGGCTACATCAATAGGAAACAAACCCTAGATATAGAACTTGGAACTACTTTATTGTGCCAAGTTTCAAACAGCTAGCACAAACCGTGTTTGATATATAGTTCCAGCAACATGTATCCATGTAGGAGAAAACAGAGTGAAACCTAAAAATGAAAATAGTTACTACAAACGAACGGTTTAACCTAGAAAAACGAAATTTGGTGAATTTTGTGAACCAAGTCAGATTGGTGTACTGATGATTACCTGAAAGTATCATGAAGATTGGGTGAAAAAAGATTGCTGAGATTTCAGGAAACTCTTAGTTCTTTGGAAGCTTTGCAACCCCTTTCAATGAAAGGGATTTTCGCCAGTCTCTCCTTGGGGCTACACCAATAGAAAACAAACCATAGAGATAGAACTTGGAACTACTTTATTGTGCCAAGTTGCAAAGAGCTAGCACAAATCGTGTTTGATTTAGAATTCCAAATACATGTATCCATATAGGAGAAAATAAAGTGAAACCTAAAAATGAAAATGGTTACTGCAAATGAACGGTTTAACTTAGAAGAACGAAATTTGGTGAGTCAAGTTGGATGGGAGTACTGATGATTATTTGAAAGTATCATGATTGGGTGAAAAAATGTTTGCTGAGATTTCAGAAAACTCTTAGTTTTTTGGAAGCTTGGCAACCTTTTTCAATGAAAGTGATTTTCGTCAGTCTCTGCTTGGGTCTACATCAATAGGAAACAAACCATAGAGATAGAACTTGGAACTACATTATTGTGCCACGTTTCAAAGAGCAAGCACAAACCGTGTTTGATTTAGAGTTTCAAATATATGTATCCCTATAGAAGAAAACAGAGTGAAACCTAAAAATGAAAACGGTTACTGGAAAAGAACGGTTTAACTTAGAAAAACGAAATTTATTGAGCCAAGTGGGATTAGTGTACTGATGATTACCTGAATGTCACATAAAGTTAGGGTGAAAAAAAGTTTGCTTAGATTTCAGGAAACTCGTAGTATTTTGGAAGTTGGCAACCCCTTCAATGAAAGTGATTTTCGCCAGTCTCTGCTTAGGGATATATCAATAGGAAACAAACTAAACAGAGAGAACTTAGAAATACTTTATTGTGCCAATTTTCAATGAGCTAGCACAAACCGTGTTTGATTTAGAGTTCCAAATACATGTATTCTTATAGGAGAAAACAGAGTGAAACCTAAAAATGAAAATGGTTACTGCAAACGAATGGTATAACCTAGACAAACGAAATTTGGTGAGCCTAGTGGGATTTGTGTTCTGCTGATTACCAGAAAGTATCATCAAGATTGGGTGAAAAAATATTTGTTGAGATTTCAGGAAACTCGTAGTTTGTTTGAAGCTTGGCAACACCTTTCAATGAAAGTGATTTTCGACAATCTCTTCTTAGGGCTACATCAATAAAAAAAAAACCATAGAGATAGATTTTGGAACTACTTTATTGTGCCAAGTTTCAAAGAGTTAGCAAAAACCGTGTTGGATTTAGATTTCCAAATACAAATATCCAGATAGGAGAAAAGAGAGTGAAACTTAAAAATGAAAATGATTACTGCAAACAAACGATTTAACCTAGAATAATAAAATTTCTTGAGCCAATTGGGAAAGGTGTACTGATCATTACCGGAAAGTATCATGAAGATTGGGTGAAAAAATGTTTGCTAATATTCAGGAAACACGAAGTTATAAGGAAATGCGGCAACGCCTTTCAATGAAAGTGAGTTTCGCCAGTCTCTGCTTAGGGCTACATCAATAGGAAACAAACCATAGAGATAAAACTTGGAACTACTGTATTGTGCCAAGTTTCAAAGAGCTAGCACAAACCGTGTTTGATTTAGAGTTCCAACTACATTTATTTATATAGGAGAAAACAGAGTGAAACCTCAAAATGAAAACGGTTACTGAAAACGAACGGTTTGACCTAGAAGAACGAAATTAGGTGAGCCAAGTGGCACTGGTGTACTGATCATTACCTGAAAGTATCATCAAGATTGGGTGAAAAAGCTTTTGCTGAGAGTTCAGGAGATTCGTAGTTTTTGGAAGCCTGGCAAGCCCTTTCAATGAAAGTGATTTTCATCAGTCTCTGCTTAGGGCTACATCAGTAGGAAACTAACCATAGAGATAGATCTTGGAACTACTTTATTTTGCCAAGTTTCAAAGAGCTAGCACAAACCATGTTTGACTTAGAGTTCCAAATATATGTATCCATATAGAAGAAAACAAAGTGAAACCTAAAACTGAAAACGGTTACCGCAAATGAATAGTTTAACCTAGAAGAACTAAATTTGGTGAGCCAATTCGGATTTGCATACTGATCATTACATGACAGTGTCATCAGGATTGGGTGAAAAAATTGTTTGCTGAGATTTCAGGAATTGTGTAGTTTTTTGGAACCTTGGCAACCACTTTCAATGAAAGTGATTTTCCTAAGTCTCTGCTTGGAATTGCTTAAATAGGAAACAAACAATAGACATAGAACTTGAAACTACTTTATTGTGAAAAGTTTCACAGAGCTCGCACAAACCGTGTTTGACTTAGAGTTCCAAATATATGTATCCGTATAGGAGAAAACAGAGTGAAATCTAAAAATGAAAACGGTTACTGCAAATGAACGTATTAACCTAGAAGAACAAAATTTGGTAAGACAAGTAGGATTTGTGTACTGATCATTACCTGAAAGTGTCATCAGGATTGCTTAAATAAATGTGTGCTGAGATTTCATGAAACTAGTAGTTTTTTGGAAGCTTGGGAATACCTGTCATTGAAAGTGATTTTCCTCCGTCTCTGCTTGGGGCTACATCAATAGGAAACAAACAATAGAGATAGAAATTCTAACTACTTTATTATGCCAAGTTTCAAAGAGCTAAAAATTACCGTGTTTGATTTAGAGTTCCAACTACATGTATTCACATAGGAGAAAAGAGAGTGAAACCTATAATTGAAAACGGTTACCGCAAATGAATGGTTTAACCTAGAGGAACGAAATTTGGTGAGCCAAGTGGAATTGGTGTACTTTTCATTACCTGAAAGTATCATCAGGGTTTCATTAAAAATGTTTGCTGAGATTTCAGGATACTCATAGTTTTTGGAAGCTTGGCAACCCCTTTCAATAAAAATGATTTTCGTCAGTCTCTGCTTGGGGCTACATCAATAGGAAACAAATAATAGAGATAGAACATGGAACATCTTTATTGTGCCATGTTTCAAAGAGCTAGCGAAAACCGTGTTTGATTTAGAGTTCCAAATACATTTATCCATATAGGAGAAAACAGAGTGAAACCTAAAAATGAAAACAGTTCCTGCAAACGAACGGTTTAACCTAGAAGAACGAAATTTGGTGAGCCAAGTGGGAATGGTGTACTGATCATTACCTGAGAGTATCATCAAGATTGGGTGAAAAAAGGTTTGCTGAGATTTCAAGAAACTCGTAGTTTTTTGGAAGCTTGGCAACCCCTTTCAATGAAAGTGATTTTCGTGAGTCTCTTCCTGGAGCAACATCAATAGGAAACAAACCGTAGAGGTAAAAGTTGTAACTACTTTATTGTGCCAAGTTTCAAAGAGCTAGCAGAAACCGTGTTTGATTTAGAGTTGCAACTACATGTATCCACATAGGAGAAAACAGAGTGAAACCTAAAAATGTACACGGTTACTGCAAACGAACTGTTTAACCTAGAAGAACGAAATTTGGTGAGCCAAGTAGGATTGGGGTACTTTTAATTACCTGAAAATATCATCAGGATTGCTTGAAAAAAATGTTTGGTTGGATTCCAGGAAACTCGTAGTTTTTTGGAAGCTTGGCAACCCCTTTCAAGGAAAGTGATTTTCGTCAGTCTCTGCTTTGGGCTAGATCAATAGGAAACAAATCATAGAGAGAGAACTTTGGAACATCTTTATTGTTCCAAGTTTCAAAGAACTAGCACAAACCGTGTTTTATTGAGAGTTCCAACTACATGTATCTATATAGGAGAAAGCAGACTGAAACCTAAAAATAAAAGCGTTTACTGCTAACTTTCGGATTAACCTAGAAGAATGAAATTTGGTGAGCCATGTAGGATTTGTGTACTGATCATTACCTGAAAGTATCATCAATATTGCATCAAAAAATGTGTGCTGAGATTTCAGGAAACTCGTAGTTTTATGGAAGCTTGGCAACCCCTTTCAATGAAAGTGATTTACGTCAGTCTCTGCTTGGGGCTACATCAATAGAAAACAATCCATATAAATGGAACTGGGAAGTACTTTATTGTGCCAAGTTTCATAGAGCTAGCACAAACCGTGTTTAATTGAGGGTTCCAACTACATGTATTCACATAGGAGGAAACAGAGTGAAACCTGAAAATAAAAACAGTTACTGCCAAGGTACTGTTTAACCTAAAAAAACAAAATTTGGTGAGCCAAGTAGGATTGGTGTTCTGATAATTACCTGGAAGTATCATTAGGATTGCTTAAAAAAAATATTTGCTTGGATTTTAGAAAACTCGTAGTTTTTTGGAAGCTAGGCAACCCCTTTCAATGAAAGTGATTTTCGTCAGTCTCTGCTTGGGGCTACATCAATAGAAAACAAACCATAGTGATAGAATATGGAACTACTTTATTGTGCCAAATTTTAAATAGCTAGCAAAAACCCTGTTTTATTTAGAGTTGCAAATACATGTATCCATATAGAAGACAGAGTGAAACCTAAAAATAAAAAACAATTACTGCAAACGAACGGTTTAACCAAGACGAACGAAGTATGGTGGCCCAAGTGGGATATGTGTACTGATCATTACCTGAAAGTATCATCAAGATTGGGTGAAAAAATATTTAATGAGATTTCAGGAAACTTATAGGTGTTTGGATGCTTTGCAACTTCTTTCAATGAAAGTAATTTTCTTCAGTCTCTGCCTGGGGCTACATCAATAGGAAACAAACCATAGAGATCGAACTTGAAACTAATTTATGGTGCCAAGTATCAAAGAACTAGCACAAACCGTGTTTGACTGAGAGTTCCAACTACATGTATCCATATAGGAGAAAACAGAGTGAAACCTAAAATTTATAACGGTTACTGAAAACGAACAGTTTAACCTAGAAGAACGAAATTTGGTGAGCCAAGTGGGATTGGTGAACTTATCATTACATGAGCATATTATGAGGATTGAGTAAAGAAATGTTTGGTAGATTTCAGGAAACTCGTAGTTTTTTGGAAACTTGGCTACCGCTTTCAATAAAAGTTTTTTTCATCAGTCTCTGCTTTGGGCTACAACAATACGAAACAAACCATAGAGAAAGAACTGGGAACTACTTTATTTTGCCAAGTTTCATAGAGCTAGCACAAACCGTGTTTTATTGAGAGTTCCAACTACATGTATTCATATAGGAGGAAACAGAGTGAAACCTAAAAATGAAAATGGTTACTGCAAACGAACGGTTTAACCTAAAAGAACAAAATTTGGTGAGCCAAGTAGGATTGGTGTACTTATCATTACTTGAAAGTATCATTAAGATTGCTTGAGAAAATGTTTGCTTAGATTTCAGAAAACTCGTAGTTTTTTGGAAGCTTGGTAACCCCTTTCAATGAAAGTGATATTCGTCAGTTTCTGCTTGGGGCTACATCAATAGAAAACAAAGCATAGTGATATAATATTGAACTACTTTATTGTGCCAAATTACAAAGAGCTAGCAAAAATCATGTTTGATTTAGAGTTCCAATTACATGTATCCATATAGGAGAAGACAGAGTGAAACCTAAAAATAAAAACAATTACTGCAAACGAACGGTTTTACCTAGAAGAACAAAATTTGTTGAGCCAAGAAGGAGTTGTGTACTGATCATTACGTGAAAGTATCATCAAGATTTGGTGAAAAAAATTTTTGCTGACATTTCAGGAAACTCGTAGTTTTTTGAAAGGTCGGCAACCCCTTTCAATGAAAGAGATTTTCATTAGTCTCTTCTTGAGGCTACATCAATAGGAAACAAACCATCGAGACAGAACTTGGAACTACTTTATTGTGCCAAGTTTCAAAGTGTTTGCACAAACTGTGTTTGATTCTGACTTCCAACTACATATATCTATATAGGAGAAAACAGAGTGATACCTAAAAATGAAAATGGTTACTGCAAACGAACGATTTAACCTAGAAGAACAAAATTTGGTGAGCCAAGTGGAATTGGTGTACTGATCATTACCTGAAAGTATCATCAGGATTACTTGAAAAAATGTTTGCTTAGATTTAAGGAAACTCGTAGTTTTTCAAAAGCTTGGCAACCCCTTTCAATGAAAGTGATTTTCATCATTCTCTGATTGGGGCTACATCAATAGGAAACAAACCATAGAGATGGAACTTGGAACTAGTTTATTGTGCCAAGTTTTAAAGAGCTAGCACAAACCGTGTTTGATTTAGAGTTCCAACTACATGTATCCATATAAGAGAAAACAGAGTGATACCTAAAAATGAAAATGGTTACTGCAAACGAACGGTTTAACCTAAAAGAATGAAATTTGATGAGCCAAGTGGCATTTGTGTACTGATCATTACCTGAGAGTATCGTCAAGATTGGGTGAAAAGATGTTTGCTGAGATTTCAGAAAACTCGTAGTTTTTTGGCAGCTTGGCAACCCCTATCAATGAAAGTGATTTTTGGCAGTCTCTTCTTGGGGTACATGAATAGGATACAAGGGGATCCAACATGGCAGCCGGCGAGGAAGCAGCGATTCCAACGTCTCCACTTTAACGAGATAAGAAAGACCCATCGGAACAGCTGCAGCCTACCTATGGAGAAACTTCTAGCATAATTCCTTTAAGAGGAGAGCTGCCGTGAACTGGTAGGTTTATTGGAAGTGACAGTTTGTTCCAGAGAAGTGGATCTTGGTCAGCCACGCGGGCACAAAGGTCTAGTACCGTATCCATCAGCCGCTCTGGCAAGCGGCTCTACCGGGAGGCCTAGCTCTCCCTCTGCGAGCAGCTGCCCCACCCATCCGGTTCCTAAACACGAGGCCACAGCTACCCGGCTCTACAGGTGGCTCCGCGGCGTGTGCAGAACACAAGTCCTGCAGCCAGCAGCCGCTTTTGCAAGCGGCCGACACCCAGAGCGGCTTGGCCCGCCCCGCCTGAACCGGCAGTCGGCCTCTACCATCTGGGCTTCCCCGGGATGCTTAGCTTTTGCTCTGCGAGCAGCCGCCCCACCCACCCGGTTCCTAACCACGTGGCCGAAGCTACCCGGCTCTACATGTGGTCCCGTGGCGGGTGCAGAAGTCAAGTCCTGCAGCCAGTAGCCACCTTTGCAAGCGGCCGGCACCCTGAGCGGCTTGGCCCACCCCACCCGAACCGGCAGTCGGCCTCTGTTATCCGGGCTCCCCTGGGAGGCCTAGCTTTCGCTCTGGGAGCAGCTGCCTCACCTGCCTGGTTCCTAACCACGCGGCCGCAGCTACCCGGTTCTACAGGTGGCCACCCCGGCGGGCACAGAGGTCCAATCCCGCGGCCACCAGCAGCTTCTGCAAGCTGCAGCAGCCTGGAGCAGAGTGGCTGCCCAAACTGGCAGACGCCCCCGACATCCTGGCTCTCCCGGGAGGCCCTGCTCTCGCTCTGCGAACAGCCAAACAAACCGCCTGGATCTTAGCCATGCAGACACAGCTGCCCCGCTCTTCAGGCAGCTCCCGGTGGCTTGACTCAGCTAGAAGGGTCCCCGCATGGCCCAGCACATGGCCATGCCCTCCGGGCTCTGCTAACAGCCCCTCCCAACGGGTGAACAACCGGGATACTTCAAAATCTCTCTGTGGGCGTGACTGCAAGGACCAAAGGACTCTCGACCCCCAACTCCCCCTACTGCCAGAGTCAGGCAGACCTGAGACCCACCAGCAGAAAAAGCCTAGAGGCCTGCCAGTATGGTAGACACGTCACTCCAATTGGAGTAGGGGCAGAGCAGAGCAGCTGCCTGCATCCAGATCAGGCTCGAGGGGGTGGTAGTCACATCGCCACAATTGGAGTGGGAACAGAGCAGAGCTGCCACCTGCACCTGCAGGGTGGGCAGACCTGCGATCAACTGGCAGAGCAGGCCTAGTGGCCTGCCAGCACAGTATACAGATCACCCCAATTAGAGGAGGAGCACAGCCACTACCTGCCCTGCAAGGGAGATTTTTCAACTATACAATTGCAATATAAATAATTAGGGGGAAAATCTCATATACACAACAGTTTCACCAAGCAGAAAGAAATGTGAGCAGCATGAAAAGACAAGGAAAGAAAGGACAACAAGCAATGCAGGTCAACTCAACTTTAGAAGAGGTAATAGCTGCAACAGAGGGAATGTCAGAGAGAGAGTTCAGGATATACATGCTACAGATGATCTGTAATTTCAAGGAAGACATGCGACAGCAAAATCAGACAATGAAGGGGTAAACCAATCAGGATAACAGCTGATCTCTCAACACAGACTCTGAAAGCTAGAAGATCCTGGAATAACATATTTCACACACTGAAGGAAAATGGGTTCCAACCAAGAATCGTGTATCCGGTGAAATTAAGCTTCAGGATGGAAGATGAAATTAAAACTTCCATGATAAATAAAAGTTAAAAGAATTCGCAGCTAGAAAACCATCTCTTCAAAAAATCCTTGGCAAAACATTACAGGAAGAGGAAATGGAAAATAACATTTAAAACCAACAGCGGGAGGTAGGACAGTAAAAGGGGGAAAGCTATCAAAGAGGAAAACAAATCAGGTTTAGTAACATTAATAAACAAATATGGCTGGAATAACAAACCATATCTCAATAATAACTCTTAATGTTAATGACTTAAACTCACCAATTAAGAGACACAGGCTAGTAGAATGGATCACAAAACAAGACCAAACAATATGCTGCCTACAGGAAACACATCTGATAGAAAAAGATATACATAGACTGAAAGTGAAATGTTGGGAAAAATCATACCATTCATATGGACTGCGGAAACAAGCAGGAGTGTCCATACTCATATTTAATAAAATAGATTTCAAGCCAAAGTTAATCAAAAGGGATAAAGAAGGACACTACATACTGCTCAAGGGAACCATACACGAACAAGACATAACAATCATAAATATATATGCTCCAAATAATGGTGCAGCTATGTTCATCAAGAAAACTCTTCTCAAGTTCAAGAGTCTAATAGACCACCATACAATAATCATGGGAGACTTCAACACACCTCTCTCACCACTGGACAAATCTTTCAAACAAAAGTTAAATAAGGAAACTATAGAACTCAATAACACAATTAATAACCTAAACTTAATTGACATATATAGACTATACCACCCAACATCAAGTAGCTACACTTTTTTCTCAGCAGCACATGGAAACTTCTCAAAAATAGACCATATACTATGTCACAGGGCAACTCTTAGACAATATAAAGGAGTAGAGATAATACCATGCATCTTATCTGATCATAATGGAATGAAACTGAAAATCAATGATAAAAGAAGGAAGGAAAAATCAAGTATCACTTGGAGAATGAACAATAGGTTACTAAATGATCAATGGGTTTTAGAAGACATCAAGGAGGAAATTAAAAACTTCTTAGAGTTAAATGAAAACACAGACACAACATATCGGAATCTATGGGACACATTGAAAGCAGTTCTAAGAGGAAAATTCATTGCCTGGAGTTCATTCCTTAAAAAAAGAAAAAACCAACAAATAAACGATCTCATACTTCATCTCAAAATCCTAGAAAAAGAAGAGCAAAACAACAGTAAAAGAAGTACAAGGCAAGAAATAATTAAAATCAGAGCTGAAATTAATGAAATCGAAACAAAAGAAACAATTGAAAAAATTGACAAAACTAAAAGTTGGTTCTTTGAAAAAATAAATAAAATCAGCAGACCCTTAGCCATGCTAATGAAGAGAAGAAGAGAGAGAACCCAAATTACTAGCATACGGGATGAAAAAGGTAATTTCACAACAGACACTTCAGAAATACAGAACATAATCAGAAATTATTTTGAATCCTTATACTCCAATAAAATAGAAGATAGTGAAGGCATAGATAAATTTCTTAAGTCTAATGATCTGCCCAGATTGAGTCAGGAGGATATAGACAACCTAAACAGACCAATAACAATAGAGGAAATAGAAGAAACCATCAAAAGACTACCAACTAAAAAAAGCCCAGGACCGGATGGGTATACAGCAGAGTTTTACAAAACCTTTAAAGAGGAACAAACACCAATACTTTTCGAACTATTTCAGGAAATAGAAAAAAAGGAAGAACTTCCAAATTCATTCTATGAGGCCAATATCACTCTGATCCCTAAACCAGACAAAGACACTTCAAAGAAAGAAAACTACAGACCAATAGATCTCATGAACCTAGACGCAAAAATCCTCAATAAAATTTTGGCGAATCAGATTCAAAAAATACCAAAAAAATCATACACCATGATCAAATAGGATTCATCCCTGGGATGCAAGGCTGGTTCAATATATGGAAATCAATAAATGTTATTCACCATATCAATAGACTTAAAAATAAGAACCATATGATTATCTTGATAGATGCAGAAAAAGCATTCGACAAAGTACAGCATCCCTTTATGTTCAAAACTCTAAAAAAATTAGGGATAA
The DNA here is from genome assembly GCF_052094955.1 of Ictidomys tridecemlineatus. NCBI lineage: Eukaryota > Metazoa > Chordata > Mammalia > Rodentia > Sciuridae > Ictidomys > Ictidomys tridecemlineatus. The sequence continues at coordinate 61,473,957 of NC_135489.1, forward strand.
CAGGATCATACCTCAACATTGTAAAAGCAATCTATGATAAGCCACAGGCCAGCATCATTCTGAATGGAGAAAAATTGAAGGCATTCCCTCTACGATCTGATACAAGACAGGGATGCCCTCTCTCACCACTTCTGTTCAACATAGTCCTCGAAACACTGGCCAGAGCAATTGATGAAAGAAATTAAAGGCATAAAAATAGGAAAATAAGAACTTAAATTATCACTATTTGCAGATGACATGATTCTTTACCTAGCAGACCCAAAAGGGTCCACAAAGAAACTATTAGAGCTAATAAATGAATTCAGCAAAGTGGCAGGGTATAAGATCAACACGCATAAATCAAATGCATTCCTGTATATCAGCGACACATCCTCTGAAATGGAAATGAGGACAACTACTCCATTCACAATATCCCCCCAAAAAATAAAATACATGGGAATCAACCTAACAAAAGAGGTGAAAGACTTATACAATAAAAACTACAGAACCCTAAAGAAAGAAATAGAAGAAGACCTTAGAAGATAGAATAATATACCCCTTTCATGGATAGGCCGAACTAACATCATCAAAAGGGCGATATTACCAAAAGTTCAATGCAATGCCAATCAAAATCCCAATAGCATTTCTTGTAGAAATAGATAAAACAATCATGAAGTTCATATGGAATAATAAAAGACCCAGAATAGCAAAAACAATACTAAGCAGGAAGTGTGAATCAGGTGGGATAGCGATACCAGACTTCAAACTATTCTACAGAGCAATAGTAACAAAAACAGCATGGTACTGGTACCAAAACAGGCGGGTGGACCAATGGTACAGAATAGAGGACACAGAAACCAATCCACAAAACTACAACTATCTTATATTTGATAAAGGGGCTAAAAGCATGCAATGGAGGAAGAATAGCATCTTCAACAAATGGTGCTGGGAAAACTGGAAATCCATTTGCATCAAAATGAAACTGAATCGCTTTCTCTCGCCATGCACAAAAGTTAACTCAAAATGGATCAAGGAGCTTGATATCAAAACAGAGACACAGCATCTGATAGAATAAAAAGTTGGCTATGATCTACATACCATGGGGTCGGGCTCCAAATTCCTCAATAGGACACCCATAGCGTAAGAGTTAACAACTAGAATTAACAAATGGGACTTTCTCAAACTAAAAAGTTTTATTTCTCAGCAAAAGAAACAATAAGAGAGGTAAATAGGGAGCCTACATCCTGGGAACAAATCTTTACTCCTCACACTTCAGATAGAGCCCTAATATCCAGAGTATACAAGGAACTCAAATAATTAGACAAAAAGACAACAAATAAACTAATCAACAAATAGGCCAAGGACCTGAACAGACACTTCTCAGAGGAGGACATACAATCAATCAACAAGTACATGAAAAACTGCTCACCATCTCTAGCAGTCAGATAAATGCAAATCAAAACCACCCTAAGATACCATCTCACTCCAGTAAGATTGGCAAACATTATGAAGTCAAATAACAACAAGTGATGGCAAGGATGTGGGGAAAAGGGTACACTGGTTCATTGTTGGTGGGACTGCAAATTGGTGCAGCCAATTTGGAAAGCAGTATGGAGATTTCTTGGAAAGCTAGGAATAGAACCACCATTTGACCCAGCATTCCCTTTCTTGGTCTATTCCCCAAAGACCTAATAAAAGCATGCTACAGGGACACTGCTACATTGATGTTCATACCAGCACAATTCACGATAGCAAGATTGTGGAACCAACCTAGATGCACTTCAATAGATGAATGGATAAAAAAATGTGGCATTTATACACAATGGAGTATTACTCTGCATTAAATAACGACAAAATCATAGAATTTGGAGGGAAATGGATGGCATTAGAGCAGATTATGCTAAGTGAAGCTAGCCAATCCTTAAAAATCAAATGCCAAATGACTTCTTTGTTATAAGGGGAGTAACTAAGGACAGAGTAGGGACGAAGAGTAGGAGAAGAAGATCAACATTAATAGGGATGGGGGGATGGAAAGGGAGAGAGAAGGGAAATTGCATGGAAAGGGATGGTGATCATTAGGGTTATACAAAATTACATACAAGAGGAAGTGAGGGGTAAGGAAAGAATAATACAAGTGAAAGAAGTGTTTTACAGTAGAGGGGGTTGAGAGAGAAGAGGGGAGAGGAGGGGAGGGAGGGGGGATAGTAGAGAATAGGATAGAGAGCAGAATTCATCAGACACTAGAATGGCAATATGTAAATCAATGGAAATGTAATAATTGATGTAACTGCTGTGATTCAGCAATCTGTATACAGGGTAAAAATGGGAGTTCATAACGCTTTTGAATAAAACTGTGAAATATATCAAATTAGATGTAATGTTTTGAACAACCAACAATAAAAAAAATAGGATACAAACTACAGAGATAGAACTTGGAACTACTTTATTCAGCCAAGTTTCAAAGAGCTAGCACAAAGCGTGTTTGATTTAGAGTTCCAACTACATGTATCCGTATAGGAGAAAACAGAGTGAAACCTAAAAATGAAAACGGTTACTGCAAACGAACTGTTTAAACTAGAAGAACGACATTTGGTGAGCCAAGTGGGATTGGTGTACTGATCATTACCTGAAAGTATCATCAGAATTGCTTGAATAAATGTTTGCTGAGATTTCAGGAAACTCGTAGTTTTTTGGAAGGTAGGCAACCCCTTTCAATGAAAGTGATTTTCGTCAGTCTCTGCTTGGGACTACATAAATAGGAAACAAACCATAAAGATAGAACTTGAAACTACTTTCTTGTGCCAAGTTTCAAAGAGCTAGCACAAACTGAATTTGATTTAGTGTTCTAACTACTTGTATCCTTATAGAAGAAAACAGAGTGAAAGCTAAAAATGAAAACGATTACTCCAAACGAACGGTTTAACCTAGAAGAACAAAATTTGGTGAGCCAAGTAGGATTTGTGTAGTGATAATTACCTGAAAGTATCATCAGGATGGCTTGAAAAAATGTGTGCTGAGATTTTTGGAAACTCGTAGTTTTTTGGAAGCTTGGCAACCACTGTCAATGAAAGTGATTTTCGTCAGTCTCTGCTTGGGGCTACATCAATAGAAGACAAACCATACAGACAGAACTTGGTACTACTTTATTGTGCCATGTTTCAAAGAGCTGGGACAAACACTGTTTGATTTAGAGTTCCAATTACATGTATCCATATAGGAGAAAACAGAGTGAAACCTAAAAATGAAAATGGTTACTGCAAACGAACACTTTAACCTAGAAGAACAAAATTTGGTGTGCCAAGTGGGATTGGTGTACTGATTATTACCTGAAAGGATCATCAAAATTTCTTAAAAAACATGTTTGATGAGATTTCAGGAAACTCGTAGTTTTTTGGAAGCTTGGCAACCCCTTTCAATGAAAGAGATTTTCGTAAGTCTCTGCTAGGGGCTACATCAATAGGAAACAAAACATAGTGATAGAATATGGAACTACTTTATTGTGCCAAATTACAAAGAGGTAGCAGAAACCCTGTTTGATTTAGAGTTCCAATTCCATGTATTTATATAGGCGAAAACAGAGTGAAACCTAAAAATGAAAACGGTTACTGCAAACGAACGGTTTAACATAGAAGAACGAAATTTGGAGAGCCAAGTAGGATTGGTGTACTGATCATTACCTGAAAGTATTATCAAGATTGGGTGAAAAAAAGTTTTCAAAGATTTCAGGAAACTCGTATTTTTTTGAAAGCTTGGCCACCCCTTTCAATGAAAGGGATTTTCGTCAGTCCCTTATTGGGGCTACATCAATAGGAAAAATCCATAGAGATAGAACTTGAAACTACTTATTCTGCCAAGTTTCAAAGAGCTAGCACAAACCGTGTTTGATTTAGAGTTCCAACTACATGTATCCATATAGGAGAAAACAGAGTGAAACCTAAAAATAAAAACAGTTAATGCAAACGAATGGTTTAACCTAGAAGAACAAAATTTGGTAAGCCAAGTTGGATTTGTGTACTGATCATTACCTGCACAGTATAGTAAAGATTGGGTGAAAAATGTTTGCTGAGATTTCAGGAAACTGTAGTTTTTTGGAAGCTTGGCAACCCCTGTCAATGAAAGTGATTTTCGTCATTATTGGCTTGTTGCTTCGTCAATAAAAAACAAACCATAGAGAAAGAACTTGGAACTACATTATTGTGCCAAGTTTCAAAGAGCTAGCACAAACTCTGTTTGATTTAGAGTTCCAACTGCTTGTATTTTTATAGAAGAAAACAGAGTGAAACCTAAAAATGAAAACGTTACTCCAAAGGAATGGTTTAACCTAGAAGAACTAAATTTGGTGAGCCAAGTAAGATTTTTGAACTGATCATTACCTGAAAGTATCATCAGGATTGCTTGAAAAAATGTGTGCTGAGATTTCAGGAAACTCGTAGTTTTTTGGAAGCTTGGCAACCCCTGTCAATGAAAGTGATTTTCGTAAGTCTCTGCTTCGGGCTACATCAATAGGAAACAAACTATAGAGACAGATCTTGGAATTATTTTATTGTGCCAAAGAGCTACCATAAACCCTGTTTGCTTTAGAGTTCCAATTACATGTATCCATATGGGAGAAAACAAAGTGAAACCTAAAAATGAAAATGGTTACTGCAAACGAACGGTTTAACCCAGAAGAACGAAATTTGGTGAGCCAAGTAGGAGGTTTATACTGATCATTACCTGAAAGTATCATGAGGATTGCTTCAAAAAATGTTTGCTGAGATTTCAGGAAACTCGTAGTTTTTTGGACGCTTGGCAACCACTTTCAATTAAAGTGATTTTCATCAGTCTCTGCTAGGCCTACATCAATAGGAAATAAAACCATAAAGAAGGAACTTGGAACTACTTTATTGTGCCAAGTTTCAAAGATCTAGCACAAACCTTGTTTTATTTAGAGTCCAACAACCTGTATCCCTATAGGGGAAAACAGAGTGAAACCTAAAAATGAAAACGGTTAGTGCAAATGAATGGTTTAACCTAGAAGAACGAAATTCGGTGAGCCAATTGGGATTAGTGTACTGATCATTACATGAAAGTATCATCAGGATTGCTTGAGAAAATGTGTGCTGACATTTTAGGAAACTCGTAGTTGTATGGAAGCTTGGCAACCACTGTGAACGAAAGTGATTTTCGTCAGTCTCTGCTTGGGGCTACATCAATAGCAAACAAACCCTAGAGATAGACCGTGGAACTACATTATTGTGCCAAGTTTAAAAGAGCTAGCACAAACCGTGTTTTATTTAGAGTTCCAACTACATGTACCCAGATAGGAGAAAACAGAGTGAAACCTAAAAATGAAAACGGTTACTGCAAACGAACGGTTTAACCTAGAAGAACGAAATTTGTTGAGCCAAGTAAGATTAAAGTACTGATCATTACCTGAGAGTATTATCAAATTTGGATGAAAAAATGTTTGCTGAGATTTCAGGAAATTCATAGTGTTTTGGAAGCTTGGCAACCCCTTTCAATGAAAGTGATATTTGTCAGTCTCTGCTTGGTTCTACATCAATAGGAAACAAACCATAGAAATAGAACTTGGAACTACTCTATTGTACCAAGTTTCAAAGAGGTAGCACAAGTGGGATTGGTGTACTGATCATTACCTGAGAGTATCATCAAGATTGCTTTAAAAAAGTTTTGCTGATACTTCAGATATCTCGTAGTTATTTGGATGCGTGGCAATCCCTTTTAATGAATGTGATTTTCGTCAGTCTCTTCTTCGGGATACATCAATAGGAAACAAAAAATAGAGATAGAACTTGGAACTACATTTTGTGCCATGTTTCAAACAGCTAGCGCAAACCGTGTTTTATTTAGTGTTCAAACTACATGTATCCATTTAGGAAAAAACAGAGTGAAACCTAAAAATGAAAACGGTTACTGCAAATCAATGGTTTATCCTAGAAGAACGATATTTAAGGAGCCAAGTGGGAATGGTGTACTGATTATTACGTGAAAGTATCATCAAGATTGGGTGAAAAATGTTTGCTGAGATTTCTGGAAACTTGTGGTTTTTTGAAAGCTTGGCTACCCCTTTCAATGAAAGAGATTTTCGTCAATCTCTGCTTTTGGCTACATCAATAGAAAACAAATGATGGTGATAGAACGTGGAACTACTTTATTGTGCCAAGTTTCAAACAGCTGGCACAAACCGTGTTTGATTTAGAGTTCTAACTACATGTATCCAGATAGAAGAAAACGGAGTGTAACGTTAAAATGAAAACGGTTACTGCAAACGAACGGTTTATCCTAGAAGAACAAAATTTGGTGAGCCATGTAAGATTGAAGTACTGATCATTACCTGAGAGTATCATCAAATTTGGATGAAAAAATGTTTGCTGAAATTTTAGGAACTCGTAGTGTTTTGGAAGCTTGGCAACCCCTTTCAATGAAAGTTAATTTCGTCAGTCTCTCTTTGGGCTACATCAATAGGAAACAAACTATAAAGATAGAACGTTGAACTACTCATTTGTGACAAATTTCAAATAGCTAGCACAAACCGTGTTTGATTTATAGTTCAACCTACTTGTATCCATATAGGAGGAAACAGAGTGAAACCTAAAAATAAAAACGGTTACTGCAAACAAACGGTTTAACCTAGAACAACAAAATTTTGTGAACCAATTGGGGTTGGTGTACTGATCACTATCTGAGAGTATCATCAAGATTGGGTCAAAAAATGTTTGCTGAGATTTCAGGAAACACGTAGTTTTTTGGAAGCTTGGTAACCCCTTATAATGAAAGTGATTTTCGTCCGTCTCTTCTTGGGGCTACATCAGTAGGAAACAAACCATAGAGATAGAACATGGAACTAGTTTATTGTGCCATGTTTCAAAGAGCCACCACAAACCGTGGTTGATTTAGAGTTCCAACTACATGTATCCATATAGGAGAAAACAAAGTGAAACCTAAAAATGAAAACGGTTATTGCAAACAAATGGTTTAACCTAGAAAAATGAAATTTGGTGAGCCAAGTAGGATTGGTGTACAGATCATTTCCTGAAAGTATCATCAAGTTTGCTTAAAAAATTATGTGCTGACATTTCAGGAAACTCGTAGTTTTCTGCAAGCTTGGCAACCCCTTTCAAGGAGAGTTATTTTCCTCAGTCTCTGCTTGGGGCTACAACAATAGAAAACAAACCATAGAGATAGAACTTGGAACTGCTTTATTGTGCTAAGTTTCAAAGAGCTAGAACAAACCGTGTGTAATTTAGAGTTCCAAGTACATGTATCCATACAGGAGAAAACAGAGTGAAACCTAAAAATGAAAACTGTTACTGCAAACGAACGGTTTACCCAAGAAGAACGAAATTTGGTGAGCCATGTGGGATTGCTGTACTGATCATTACCTGAGAGATCCATCAAGATTGGGTCAAAAAGTTTTTTCTGAGATTTCAGGAAACTCGTAGTTTTTTTGAAGTTGGCAACCCCTTTCAATGAAAGTGATTTTTGTCAGTCTCTGTATTGTTCTACATCAATAGAAAACAAACCATAGAAATATAACTTGGAACTACTCTATTGTACTAAGTTTCAAAGAGGTAGCACAAACCGTGTTTGATTTAGAATTCCAACTACATGTATCTATGTAAAATAAAACAGAGTGAAATCTGAAAATGAAAACGGTTACTGCAAACGAAAGGTTTAACCTAGAAGAATGAAATTTGGTGAGCCAAGTAGGATAAGTGTACTGATTTTTCCTGAAAGTATCACCAAGATTGCTTGAATATATGTTTGCTGACATGTAAAAAAAACTCGTTGTTGTTTGGAAGCTTGGAAACCCCTTTCAATAAAAGTGATTTTCATCAGTCTCAGCTTGAGGCTACATCAATAGGAAACAAACAATAAAGATACAACTTGGAACTATTTTATTGTGCCAAGTTTCAAAGAGCTAGGACAAACCCTGTTTGATTTAGAGTTCCAACAATACGTATCCATATAGGAAAAAACAGAGTGAAACCTAAAAATAAAAACGCTTTCTGAAAAAGAAGGTTTAACCTAAAAGAACGAAATTTATATAGCCAAGTGGGATTGGTGTACTGATCATTATGTGAAATTATCATCAATATTGGGTGAAAAACTCTTTATTAAGATTTTAGGAATCTCGTAGTTTTTTGGAAGTTTGGCAACCCCTTTCAATGAAAGTGATTTTCGTCAGTCTCTGCTTGAAGCTACATCAATATGAAACAAACCACAGAGACAGAACTTAGAACTACTTTATTGTGCGATGTTTCAAAGAGCTAGCACAAACTGTGTTTGATTTAGAGATCCAAGTACATGTATCCATAAAGGAGAACAGGGAATGAAACCTAAAAATAAGAACGGTTACTGGAAACGAATGGTTTTACCGAGAAGAATGACATTTGTTGAGCCAAGTGGGATTTTTGTACTGATCATTACTTGAAAGTATCATCAAGATTGGGTGAAAAAATGTTTGCTGATGTTTCAGGAAACTCTTATTTTTTTTGAAGCTTGGCAACCCCTTTCAATGAAAGTGATTTTCATCAGTCTCTGCTTGGGGCTTCATTAATAGAAAACAAACCACAGAGATACAACTTGGAACTTCTTTATTGTTCCAAGGTTTTAGGAGCTATCAAAAACCATGTTTGATTTAGAGTTGCAACTACATGTATGGATATAGGAGAAAACAGAGTGAAACCTCAAAATGAAAATGGTTACTGCAAACGAAAGGTTTAACCTAGAAGTACAAAATTTGGTGAGCCAAGTGAGATTTGTGAACTGGTCATTACCTGAAAGTATCATCAAGATTGGTTAAAAAATGTTTGCTGAGATTTTAGGAAACTCGTGTTATTTGGAAACTTGGCAAGACTTTTCAATGAAAGTGAATTTTTTCAGTGTCTGCACGGGCTACATCAACGAAAAAACAAACCATAGAGACAGAACATGAAACTACTTTATTGTGCCGAGTTTCAAAGTACTACGACAAACCGTGTTTGATTTAGAGTTCCAACAAACATGTATCCATATAGGAGAATACAGAGTGAAACCTAAAAATGAAAAAGTTAGTGCAAACTAACGGTTTAAACTCGAAGGACGAAATTTGGTGAGCCAAGTGAAATTCGTTTACTGATCATTACATGAAAGTATCATCAAGATTGGGTGAAAAAATATTGTCTTAAATTAGAGAAAAGTAGTTGTTTTTTGGAAGCTTGGCTACCCCTTTGAATGAAAGTGATTTTCGTCAGTCTCTGCTTGGGGCAAATTAAATGGGAAACAAACCATAGAGACAGAACATGAAACTACTTTATTGTGCCAAGTTTCAAAGTACTACGACAAACCGTGTTTGATTTAAAGTTCCAACTACATGTATCCCTATAGGAGAAAACAGAGTGAAACTTCAAAATAAAAATGTTTACTTTAAACGAACGTTTAAACCTAAAAGAAAGAAATTTGGTGAGCCAAGTGGGATTGATGCACTCATCATTACCTGAAGGTGTCATCAAGATTGGGTGAAAAAAAGTTTGCTGAGATTTGAGGAAACTCGAAGTTGTTTGGAAGCTTGGCAACTCCTTTCAATGAAAGTGATTTTCGTCAGTCTGTGCTTGGGACTACATCATTAGGCAACAGACCATAAACATAGAACATGGAACTACTATATTGTGCCAAGTTTCAAAGAGCTAGCACTAACCGTGTTTGATTTAGATTTCCAACTACACGTATCCATATTGAAGAAAACAGAGTGAAACCTAAAAATGAAAACGGTTACTGCAAACAAACGGTTTAACCTACAGAAACGAAATTTGGTGAGCCAATTGGGATTGGTGTACAGATCATTACCTGAAAGTATAATTAAGATTGGATGAAAAAATATTTGCTGAGATTTCAGAAAACTCATAGTTCTTTGGAAGCTTGGCAACCTCTTTCAATGTAAGTAATTTTCGTCAGTCTCTGCTAGGTACTACATTAATAAGAAACAAACCATAGAGATAGAACTTGGAACTTAATTATTGTACCAAGTTTCAAAAAGCTAGCACAAACCATGTTTTATTTAGAGTTCCAACCACATGTATCCATATAGGAGACAACAGAGTGAAACGTAAAAATGAAAACGGTTACTGCAAACGAACGGTTTAACCTAGAAGAATGAAATTCGGTGAGCCAAGATTGATTGGTGTACTGATCATTACCTGAAAGTATCATCAGGGTTGCTTGAATAAATGTGTGCTGAGATTTCAGGAAAATCGTAGTTTTTTGGCAGCTTGGCAACCCCTTTCAATGAAAGTTATTTTTGTCAGTCTCTGCTTAAGGCTACATTAATAAGAAAAAAAACACAGAGATAGAACTTGGAACTACTATATTGTGCCAAGTTTCAACGAGCTAGCCCAAATCATTTTGATTTCGAGTTCTAACTACATGTATCCATATTGAAGAAAACAGAGTGAAACCTAAAAATAAAAACGGTTACTGCAAACGAACAGTTTAACCTATGAAAACGAAATTTGTTGAGCCAATTGGTATTGATGTACTGATCATTACCTGAAAGTATAATAAGATTGGGAAAAAAAAATGTTTGCTGAGATTTCAGGAAACTCATAGTTTCTTAGAAGCTTCGAAACCCCTTTCAATGAAAGTGATTTTCGTCAGTGTCTGCTTGAGACTACATCAATAGGAAACAAACCATAGTGATAGAAGTTGGAACTATTATATTATGCCAAGTTTCAAAAAGCTAGCACATCCGTGTTTTATTTAGAGTTCCAACTAGTTGTATCTATATTGAAGAAAACAAAGTGAAACCTAAAAATGAAAACAGTTACTGCAAAGGAACGGTTAAACTAGAAGAACGAAATTTGGTGAGACAAGTGGGATTCGTGTCCGGATCATTCCCTGAAAGTATCGTCAAGATTGGGTGAAAAACAATTTACTGAAATTTGAGGAAACTCGTTGTTTTTTGGAAGCTCAGCAACCCCTTTCAATGAAAGTGATTTTTGTCAGTCTCTGCTTGGGACTACATCAATAGGAAACAAACCATAGAGTTAGAACATGGAACTACTATATTTTGCCAAGTTTCAAAGAGCTAGCACAAACCGTGTTTGATTTAGAGTTCCAACTGCATGTATGCATATTGAAGAAAAAAGAGTGAAACCTAAAAATGAAAACGGTTACTGCAAACGAACGGTTTAACCAAAAAAACAAAATTTGGTGAGCCAAGTAAGATTGGTGTACTACTCATTACCTGAAATTATAATCAAGATTGGGTGAAATAATATTTGCTGAGATCAGGGAACTGTAGTTTTTTTGAAGCTTGGCAACCCCTTTCAATGAAAGTGGTTTTCATCAGTCTGTGCTAGGTACTACGTTAATAGGAAACAAACCATAGAGATAGAACTTGAAAGTACTATATTGTGCCAAGTTTCAAAGAGCTAGCACAAACCGTGTTTAATTTAGAGTTCCAACTACACGTATCCATATTGAAGAAAACAGAGCAAAAACTAAAAATGAAAATGGTTACTGCAAACGAACGATTTCACCTAGAAAAACGAAATTTGGTGAGCCAAGTGGGATTCGTGTACTGATCATTACCTGCAAGCATAATCACGAGTGTGTGAATAAATGTTTTCTGAGATTTCAGGAAACTCGTAGTTTTTTAGAAGCTTGGCAACACCATTAGATGAAAGTGATTTTCGTCAGTCTCTGCTTTGGACTTAATCAAAACCAAAAAAAAAAACTATAGAGATAGAACTAGGAACTACTATATTGTGCCAAGTTACAAAGAGCTAGCACAAACCGTCTTGAATTTAGAGTTTCTACTACATGTATCCATATTGAAGAAAACAGAATGAAACCTAAAAATGAAAACGGTTCCTGCATATGAATGGTTTAACCTAGAAGAACAAAATTTGGTGAGCCAAGTGGGATTGGTGTACTGATCATTACCTGAAAGTATCATCAAGATTGGGTGAATAAATATTTGCTGAGATTTCAGAAAACTCGTAGTTTTTTGGAAGGTAGGCAACCCCTTTCAATGAACGTGATTTTCGTCAGTCTCTGCTTGGGGCTACATCAATAGGAAACAAACCACAAAGATAGAATGTAAAACTACTATATTGTGCCAAGTTTCATAGAGCTAGCACAAACCGTGTTTGATGTAGAGTTCCAACTGCATGTATCCATATTTAAGACAACAGAGTAAAACCTAAAAATGAAAACGGTTACTGCAAACGAACAGTTTAACCTAGAAAAACGAAATTTGGTGTGCCAAGTGGGATTGGTGTACTGATCCTTACCTGAAAGTATCATCAAGATTGGGTGAAAAAATGTTTGCTGAGATTTCAGGAAACTGGTAGTTTTTTGGAAGGTAGCCAAACCCTTTCAATGAAAGTGATTTTCGTCAGTCTCTGCTTGGGTCTACATCAATAGGAAACAAACCATAAAAATATAACTAGAAAGTACTTTGAAGAAAATAAGGTGAAACCAAAAAATGAAAAAGGTTACTTCAAACGAACGGTTTAACCTATAAGAACGGAATTTGGTGAGCCAAGTGAGATTGGTGTACTGATCATTACCTAAAAGTATCATCAAGTTTGGGTGAAAAAATATTTGCTGAGATTTCAGGAAACTCGTAGTATTTTGGAAGCTTAGTAACCCCTTTTAATGAAAGTGATTTTCCTCAGTCTCTCCTTGGGGCTACATCAATAGGAAACAAACCATAAAAATATATCTTTAAAGTACTTTCTTCTTCCAAGTTTCAAAGAGCTAGCACAAACCGTGTTTGATTTAGGGTTCCAACTGCATGTATCCATATTGAAGAAAACAGAATGAAACCTAAAAATTAAAAAGGTTACTGCAAACGAATTGTTTAACCTAGAAGAACAAAATTTGGTGAGCCAAGTGGGATTGGTGTACTGATCATTACCTGAAAGTATCATCAAGATTGGGTGAAAAAATGTTTGCTGAGATTTCAGGAAACTCCTAGTTTTTTGGAAGGTAGGCAACCCCTTTCAATGAAAGTGATTTTCGTCAATCTCTGCTTGGGGCTACATCAATAGGAAACAAACCATAAAGATAGAACTTGAAACTACTTTATTCTGCCAAGTTTCAAAGAGCTAGAAGAAACTGTGTTTGATTTAGAGTTTCAACTGCATGTATCCATATTGAAGAAAACAGAGTAAAACCTAAAAATGAAAACGGTTACTGCAAATGAACGGTTTAACCTAGAAGAACGAAATTTGGTGAGCCAAGTGGGATTGGTGTACTGATCATTAATAAAAGTATCATGAAGATTTGGTAAAAAAAATGTTTGCTGAGATTTCAGGAAACTCGTAGTTTTTTTGAAGCTTAGCAACCCCTTTCAATGAAAGTGATTTTTGTCAGTCTCTGCTTGGGGCTACATCAATAGGAAACAAACCGTAAAGATAGAACTTGAGACTACTTTATTGTGCCAAGTTTCAAAGAGCTAGCACAAACCGTGTTTGATTTAGGGTTCCAAATGCATGTATCCATATTGAAGAAAACAGAGTGAAACCTAAAAATGAAAACGATTACTGCAAACGAACGGTTTAAGCTAGAAGAACAAAATTTGGTTAGCCAAGTGGGATTTCTGTACTGATCATTACCTGAAAGTATCATCAAATTTTGGTGAAAAATTGTTTGCCGTGATTTCAGGGAACTCGTAGTTTTATGGAAGCTTGGCAACACCTTTCAATGAAAGAGATTTCCGTCAGTCTCTGCTTGGGACTACATCAATAGGAAAGAAACTATAAAGATAGAACTAAAAACTTCTATATTGTGCCATGTTTCAAAGATCTAGCACAAAGCATGTTTGATTTAGAGTTCCAACTGCATGTATCCATATTGAAGAAAACAGAGTGAAACCTAAAAATGAAAACAGTTACTGCAAACGAACGGTTTAAGCTAGAAGAACGAAATTCGATGAGCCAAGTGGGATTGGTGTACTGATCATTACCTGAAAGTATCATCAAATTTTGGTCAAAAAATATTTGCTGTGATTTCAGGGAACTCGTAGTTTTATGGAAGCTTGGCAACACCTTTCCATGAAAGAGATTTCTGTCAGTCTCTGCTTGGGACTGCATCAATAGGAAACAAACCATAAAAATAGAACTTGAAACAGCGTTATTGTGCCATGTTTCAAAGAGCTAGCACAAACCGTGTTTGATTTAGAGTTCCAACTTCATGTATCCATATTGAAGAAAACAGAGTGACACCTAAAAATGAAAACGGTTACTGCAAACGAACGGTTTAACCTAGAAGAACGAAATTTGGTGAGCCAAGTGGGATTGGTGTACTGATCATTATCTGAAAATATTATCAAGATTGGGTGAAAAAGTGTTTGCTGAGATTTCAGGAAACTCGTAGTTTTTTGGAAGCTTGGTAACCCCTTTCAATTAAAGTGATTTTCGTCAGTCTCTGCTTGGGGCTACATCAATAGGAAACAAACCATAAAGATACAACTTGAAACTACTTTCTTGTGCCAAGTTTCAAAGAGCTAGCACAAACCGTGTTTGATTTAGAGTTCCAACTGCATGTATCCATATTTAAGAAAACCGAGTGAAACCTAAAAATGAAAACAGTTACTGCAAACGAACGGTTTAACGTAGAAAAACGAACTTTGAAGAGCCAAGTGGGATTGGTGTACTGAACATTACCTGAAATTATCATCAAGATTGGGTGAAAAAATGTTTGCTGAGCTTTTAGGAAAATCGTAGTTTTTTGGAAGGTAGGCAACCCGTTCAATGAAAGTGATTTTTGTCAGTCTGTGCTTGGGCTACATCAATAGGAAACAAACCGTAAACATAGAACTTAAAACTACTTTCTTGTGCCAAGTTTCAATGAGCTAGCACAAACCGTGTTTGCTTTAGAGTTCCAAATACATGTATCCATATAGGAGAAAACAGATTGAAACCTAAAAATGAAAACGGTTACTGCAAATGAACGGTTTAACCTAGAAGAACGAAATTTGTTGAGCCAAGTGAGATTGGCATACTGATCATTTCCTGAAAGTATCATCAAGATTGGGTGATAAAATGATTGCTGAGATTTCAGGAAACTCGTAGCTTTTTGGAAGGTAGGAAACCCCTTTCAATGAAAGTGACTTTCTTCATTTTCTGATTGGAGCTACATCAGTAGGAAACAAACCATAATGATAGAACTTGAAACTACTTTTTGATGCCAACTTTCAAAGAGCTAGCACAAACCGTGTTTGATTTAGAGTACCAACTGCATGTATCTATATTGAAGAAAACAGATTGAAACCTAAAAATAAAAACGGTTACTGCAAACGAACGGTTTAACCTAAAAGAACGAAATTTGGTGACCCAAGTGGGATTGGTGTACTGATCATTACCTGAAATTATTATCAAGATAGGTTTAAAAAATGGTAGCTGACATTTCAGGAAACTCGTACATTTTTGGAAGCTTGGCAACCTTTTTCAATGAAAGTGATTTTCGTCAGTCTCTGCTTCAGACTACATCAATGAGAAAAAAACCATAGAGTTAGAACGTAAAACTACTATACTGTGCAAAGTTTCAAAGAGCTGGCACAAACCGTGTTTGATTTAGAGTTCCAAATGCATGTATCCATACTGAAGAAAACAGTGAAACCTAAAAATGAAAAAGTTAACTTCAAACGAACGTTTTAACCTAGAAGAACGAAATTTGGTGAGCCAAGTGGGATTGGTGTACTGATTATTCCCTGAACGTATCATGAAGATTGGGTGAAAAAATGTTTGCTTAGATTTCAGGAAACTCGTAGTTTTTTGGAAGGTAAGCAACCTCTTTCAATGAAAGTGATTTTAGTCAGTCTCTGCTTTGGTCTACATCAAAAGGAAACAAACCATAAAGATACAATTTGATACTACTTTCTTGTGCCAATTTTCAGAGAGCTAGCACAAACCGAGTGTGATTTAGAGTTCCAACTGCATATATCCATATTGATGAAATCAGAGTAAAACCTAAAAATGAAAACAATTACTGCAAACGAACGGTTTAAGCTAGAAGAACGAAATTTGGTGAGCCAAGTGGGATTGGTGTACTGATCATTACCTGAAAGTATCATCAAATTTTGGTCAAAAAATATTTGCCATGATTTCAGGGAACTCGTAGTTTTATGGAAGCTTGGCAACACCTTTCAATGAAACAGATTTCCGTCAATCTCTGCTTGGTACTACATCAATAGAAAGCAAACCATAAAGATAGAACGTAAAACTTCTATATTGTGCCAAGGTTCAAAGATCTAGCACAAAGCGTGTTTGATTTAGAGTTCCAACTGCATGTATCCATATTGAAGAAAACAGAGTGAAAACTAAAAATGAAAACAGTTACTGCAAACGAACGGTTTAACCTAGAAGAACAAAATTTGGTGAGCCAAATGGGACGCGTGTACTGATCATTACCTGAAAGTATCATCAAGATTAAGTGAAAAAATGTTTGCTAAGATATCAGGAAACTCGTAGTTTTTTGGAAGCTTGGCAACCCCTTTCAATGAAAGTGATTTTCGTCAGTCTCTGCTTGGGGCTACATCAATAGGAAACAAACCATAGATAGAACTTTAAACTACATTCTTGTGCCAAGTTTCAAAGAGGTAGCACAAACCGTGTTTGTTTTAGAGTTCCAAATACATGTATTTATATAGGAGAAAACAGATTGAAACCTAAAATGAAAACGGTTACTGCAAATGATCGGTTTAACCTAGAAGAACCAAATTTGATGAGTCAAGTGGGAGTGGTGTATGGATCATTACCTGAAGGTATCATCAAGATCGGGTGAAAAAATATTTGCTGAGATTTCAGGAAACTTGTAGTTTTATAGAAGCTTGGCAACCCCTTTCAATGAAAGTGGTTTTCGTCAGTTTCTGCTTGTTACTATATCAATAGGAAACACACCATAGATGTACAACGTAAAACTACTATATTGTGCCAAGTTTCAAAGAGCTAGAACTAACCGTGTTTTATTTAGAGCTCTTACTTCACGTATCCATATTGAAGAAAACAGAGTGAAACCTAAAAATGAAAACGGTTACTGCAAACGAAGGGTTTAACCTAGAAGAACGAAATTTGGTGAACAAAGTGGGATTGGTTTACTGATGATTACCTGAAAGAATCATCAAGATTGGGTGAAAAAATGTTTGCTGAGATTTCAGGAAACTTGTAGCTTTTTGGAAGCTAGGCAACCACTTTTAATGAAAGTGATTTTCGTCAGTCTCTGCTTGGAGCTACATCAATAGGAAAAAAACCATAAAGATAGAACATGAAACTACTTTATTGAGCCAAGTTTCAAAAAGCTAGCACAAACCGTGTTTGATTTAGAGTTCCACCTGCATGTATCCATATTGAGGAAAACAGAGTGAAACCTAAAAATCAAAACAGTTACTGCAAACGAACGGTTTAACCTAGAAGAACGAAATTGGTGATCTAAGTGGGATTGGAGTACGGATCATTACCTGAAAGTATCATCAAGATTCAGTGAAAAAATGTTTGCTGAGATTTTAGGAAACTCATAGTTTCATAGAAGCTTGGCAACCCCTTTCAATGAAAGTGATTTTAGTTAGTCTCTACTTGGGACTATATCCATAGGAAACAAACCACAGAGATAGAACATAAAATTACTATAATGTGCCAAGTTTCTAAGAGCTAGCACAAACCGTGTTTGATTTAGAGTTCCAAATGCATGTATCCATATTGAAGAAAACAGAATGAAACCTAAAAATGGAAACGGTTACTGCAAACGAACGGTTTAACCTAGCAGAACGAAATTTGAAAAGCCAAGTGGTATTGGTGTACTGATCAATACCTGAAAGTATCATCAAGATTGGGTGAAGAAATGTTTGCTGAGATTTCAGGAAACTCGTAGTTTTTAGGAAGATTGGCAACCCATTTCAATGAAAGTTATTTTCGTCAGTCTCTGCTTGGGGCTACATCAAAAGGAAACAAACCATAAAGCTACAACTTGATACTACTTTCTTGTGCCAAGTTTCAAAGAGATAGCACAAACCATGTTTGATTTAGAGTTCCAACTGCATGTATCCATACTGAGGAAAACAGAGTGAAACCTAAAATTGAAAACGGTTTCTGCAAACGAACGGTTTAACCTAGAAGAACGAAATTTGGTGAGCCAAGTGGGATTGGTGTACGGATCATTACCTGATCATCAAGATTGGTTGAAAAAATGTTTGCTGAGATCAGAAAACTTGTATTATTATGGAAGCTTGGCAACCCCTTTCAATGAAAGTGATTTTCGTCAGTCTCTGCTTGGGACTACATCAATAGGAAACAAACCATAAAGATAAAACTGGAAACTTCTTTATTGTGCCAAGTTTCAAAAAGCTAGCACAAAGCGTGTTTGATTTAGACTTTCAACTGCATGTATCCATATTCAAGAAAAGAGAGTGAAACCTAAAAATGAAACCGAAATTTGGTGAGCCAAGTGGGATTGGTGTACTGATCATTACCTGAAAGTATCATCAAGATTGGGTGAAAAAATATTTGCTGAGATTTAAGGAAACTCGTAGTTTTATGGAAGGTAGGCATCTTCTTTCAATGAAACTGATTTTTGTCAGTCTCTGCTTGGGGCTACATCAATAGGAAACAAACCATAGACAGAACTTCAAACTACATTCTTGTGCCAAGTTTCAAAGAGGTAGCACAAATCGTGTTTGTTTTAGAGTTCCAAATACATATATTTAAATAGGAGAAAACAGATTGATACCTAAAAATGAAAATGGTTACTGCAAAGGACCGGTTTAACCTAGAAGAACCAAATTTGGTGAGCCAAGTGGGATTGGTGTACGGATCATTACCTGATAGATTAATTAAGATTGGGTGAAAAAATGTTTTCTGTGATTTCAGGAAACTCTTAGTGTTATGGAAGCTTGGCAGCCCCTTTCAATAAAAGTAATTTTTGTCAGTCTCTGCTTTTTACTACATTAATAGGAAACAAACCATAGAGATAGAATGTAAAACTACTATATTGTGCCAAGTTTCAAAGAGCTAGAACAAAGCGTGTTTGATTTAGAGTTCCAACTGCATATATCCATATTGAAGTAAACAGAGTGAAACCTAAAAATGAAAACGGTTACTGCAAATGAACGGTTTAACCTAGAAGAACGAAATTTGGTGAGCCAAGTGGGATTGGTGTACTGATCATTACCTGAAAGTATCATCATGATTGGGTGAAACAATGTTTGCTGAGATTTCAGGAAATTCGTAGTTTTTTGGAAGGTAGGCAACCCGTTCAATGAAAGTGATTTTTGTCAGTCTCTGCTTGGGGCTACATCAATAGAAAACAAAACATAAAGATAGAACTTGAAACTACTTTATTGTATCAAGTTTGATAGAGCTAGCACAAACCGTGTTTGATTTAGAGTTCCAAATGCATGTATCTATTTGAAGAAAACAGATTGAAAAGTAAAAATAAAAACGGTTAGTGCAAACGAACGGTTTAACTTAGAAGAACGAAATTTGGTGAGCCAAGTGGGATTGGTGTACTGATCATTACCTGAAAGTATCAACAAGATTGGGTGAAACAATGTTTGCTGAGATTTTAGAAAACTCGTAGTTTTTTGGAAGGTAGGCAACCCCATTCCATGAAAGTGATTTTCGTCAGTCTCTGCTTGGGGCTACATCAATAGGAAACAAAACATAGATAGAACTTCAAACTACATTCTTGTACCAAGTTTCAAAGAGGTAGCAAGAACCGTGTTTTTTTTTTTTAGAGTTCCAAATACATATATTTATATAGGAGAAAATAGATTGAAACCTAAAAATGTAAACGGTTACTGCAAATGACCAGTTTAAACTAGAAGAACCAAATTTGGAGAGCCAAGTGGGATTGGTTTATGGATCATTATCTGAAAGTATCATCAAGATTGGGTGAAAAAATGTTTGCTGAGATTTCAGGAAACTCGTAGTTTTATGGAAGCTTGGAAACCCCTTTCAATTAAAGTGGTTTTCGTCAGTCTTTGCTTGTTACTACATCAATAGGAAACAAACCATAGAGATAGAATGTAAAACTACTATATTGTGCCAAGTTCCAAAGAGCTAGCACTAACCGTGTTTGATTTAGACCTCCAACTGTATGTATCCATATTGAAGAAAACAGAGTGAAACCTAAAAATTAAAACGGTTACTGCAAACGAACTGTTTAACCTAGAAGAACAAAATTTGGTGAGCCAAGAGGAATTGGTGTACTGATCATTACCTGAAAGTATCATTAAGATTGGGTGAAAAAATGTTTGCTGTGATTTCATGAAACTAGTAGTTTTTTGGAAGGTAGGCAACCCCTTTTGATGAAAGTGATTTTTGTCAGTCTCTGCTTAGGGCTACATCAATAGAAAACAAACCATAAAGACAGAAAATGAAACTACTTTATTTAGCCAAGTTTCAAAGAGCTAGCACAAACCATGTTTGATTTAGAGTTCCAAATACATGTATCCCTATAGGAGAAAACAGAGTGAAACCTAAAAATAAAAACGTTTACTGCAAATAAACGGTTTAACCTAGAAGAACAAAATTTGGTGAGCCAAGTGGGATTGGTGTACTGATCATTACCTGAAAGTATCATCAAGATTGGGTGAACAAATGTTTGCTGAGATTTCAGAAAACTCGTAGAGTTTTGGAAGCTTGGCAACCCCTCTCAATGAAAGTGATTTTAGTCAGTCTCTGCTTGGGGCTACATCAATAGGAAAAAAACCATAAAGATACAACTAGATACTACTTTCATGTGACATGTTTCAAAGAGCTAGTACAAACCGTGTTTGATTTAGAGTTCCACCTGCATGTATCCATATTTAAGAAAACACAGTGATATCTAAAAATGAAAACGGTTACAGCAAACGAACGGTTTAACCTAGAATAAGGAAATTTGGTGAGCCAAATTGGATTGGTGTACTGATCATTTCCTGAAAGTATCATCAAGATTGGGTGAAAAAATGTTTGCTGAGATTTCAGGAAACTCGTAGTTTCTTGGAAAGTAGGCAACACCATTCAATGAAAGTGATTTTCGTCAGTCTCTGCTTGGGGCTACATCAATAGGAAACAAACCATAAAGATACAACTGGAAATTACTTTCTTGTGCCAAGTTTCAAAGAGCTAGCACAAACCGTGTTTGATTTAGAGTTCCAACTGCAATTATCCATATTGAAGAAAACAGAATGAAAGCTAAAAATGGAAAAGGTTACTGCAAACGAACGGTTTAACCGAGCAGAACGAAATTTGGTGAGCCAAGTGGTATTGGTGTACTGATCAATACCTGAAAGTATCATCAAGATTGGGTGAAGAAATGTTTGCTAAGGTTTCAGGAAACTCGTAGTTTTGGAAAGGTAGGCAACCCCTTTCAATGAAATTGATTTTCGTCAGTCTCTGCTTGGGGCTATATCAATAGGAAACAAACCATAAAGATACAACTTGAAGCTACTTTATTGTGCCAAGTTTCAAAGAGCGAGCACAATCCGTGTTTGATTTGGAATTCCAAATGCATGTATCCATATTGAAAAAAACACAGTGAAACCTAAGAATCAAAATGGTTACTTGAAACGAACGGTTTAACCTAGAAGAAGGAAATTTGCTGAGCCAAGTTGGATTGGTGTACGGATCATTACCTGAAAGTATCATCAAGACTGGGTGAAAAAAATGTTTGCTGAGATTTCAGGAAAAACGTAGTTTTATGGAAGCTTGGCAACCCCTTTCAATGAAAGTGATTTTTGTCAGTCTCTGCTTGGGACTACATCAATAGGAAACAAACCATAGAGATAGAATGTAAAACTACTATTTTGTGCCAAGTTTCAAAGACCTAGCACAAACCGTGTTTGATTTAGAGTTCCAACAGCATGTATCCTTATTGAAGAAAACAGAGTGAAACCTAAAAATGAAAACGTTTACTGGAAACGAACGGTTTAACCTAGAAGAAGGAAATTTGCTGAGCCATGTGGGATTGGTGTATTGATCATTTCCCAAAAGTATCATCAAGATTGGGTGAAAAAAGGTTTGCTGAGATTTCAGGAAACTCGTAATTTTTGGAATCTTGGCAACCCTTTCAATGAAGGTGATTTTTGTCAGTCTCTGCTTGGGGATACATCAATAAGAAACAAACCATAAAAATACAACTTGAAACTACTTTATTGTGCCAAATTTCAAAGAGCTTGCACAAAACGTGTTTGATTTAGAGTTTCAACTGCATGTATGCATATTGAATAAAAGAGAGTAAAACCTAAAAATGAAAACGGTTACTGCAAACGAACCGTTTAACCTAGAAAAACGAAATTTGTTGAGCCATGTGGGATTGGTGTATTGATCATTTCCTGAAAGTATCATCAAGATTGGGTGAAAAAAGGTTTGCTGAGATTTGAGGAAACTCGTAATTTTTGGAATCTTGGCATCCCCTTTCAATGAATGTGATTTTCGTCAGTCTCTCCTTGGGGCTACATCAATAAGAAACAAACCATAAAGATACAACTTGAAACTACTTTATTGTGTCCAATTTCAAAGAGCTTGCACAAACCATGTTTGATTTAGAGTTCCAACTGCATGTATCTATATTTAAGAAAACAGAGTGAAACCTAAAAATGAAAACGCTTACTGCAAACGAACGGTTCAACCTAGCAGAATGAAATTTGATGAGCCAAGTGGAATTGGTGTACTGACCATTACCTGAAGCTATCATCAAGATTGGGTGAAAAAATGTTTGCTGAGATTTTAGGAAACTCGTACTTTTTTGGAAGATTGGCTACCCCTTTCAATGAAAGTGATTTTCGTCAGTCTCTTCTTGGGGCTACATCAATATGAAAGAAACCATAGAGACAGAACGTAAAACTACTATATTGTGCCACGTTTCAAAGAGCTAGCACAAACCGTGTTTGATTTAGAGTTTCAATTGCATGTATCCATATTGAAAAAAAAAACAGAATGAAACCTAAAAATGGAAACGGTTACTTAAAACGAACGGTTTAACCTAGAAGAACGAAATTTGGCGAGCCAAGTGGTATTGGTGTACTGATCATTACCTGAAAGTATCATGAAGATTGGATGAAGAAATGTTTGCTAAAGTTTTAGGAAACTCGTAGCTTTTTAGAAGGTAGGCAATCCCTTTCAATGAAAGTGATTTTCGTCAGTCTCTGCTTGGGGCTATATCCATAGGAAACAAAAAATAGAGATAGAACGTAAAACTACTTTATTGTGCTAAGTTTCAAAGAGCTAGCACAAACCGTGTTTGATTTAGAGTTCCAACTGCATGTATCCATATTGAAGAAAAGAGAGTGAAACCTAAAAATGAAAACGGTTACTACAAACGAACCGTTTAACCTAGAAGAACGAAATTTGATGTGCCAAGTGGGATTCGTGTACTGATCATTACCTGAAAGTATCATAAAGATTGGATTAAAAAAATGTTTCCTGAGATTTTAGGAAACTCGTACTTTTTTGGAAGATTGGCTACCCCTTTCAATGAAAGTGATTTTCGTCAGTCTCTGCTTGGGGTACATCAATAAGAAACAAACCATAAAGATACAACTTGAAACTACTTTATTGTGCCAAATTTCAAAGAGCTTGCACAAACCATGTTTTATTTAGAGTTCCAACTGCATGTATCCATATTGAAGGAAACAGAGTGAAACCTAAGAATGAAAACGCTTACTGCAAACGAACGGTTTAACCTAGAAGAACGAAATTTGATGAGCCAAGTGCTATTGGTGTACTGCTCATTACCTGAAAGTATCATCAAGATTGGGTTAAAAAAAATTTGGTGATATTTTAGGAAACTCGTACTTTTTTGGAAGCTTGCCTACCCCTTTCAATGGAAATGGTTTTCGTCAGTCTCTGCTTGGGGCTACAACAATAGGAAACAAACCATAGAGATAGAACCTAAAACTACTATATTGTGCCAAGTTTCAAAGAGCTAGCACAAACCGTGTTTTATTTAGAGTTCCAACTGCATGTATCCATATTGAAGGAAAGAGAGTGAAATCTAAAAATTAAAACAGTGTTTGGAAATGAACGGTTTAACCTAGAAGAACGAAACTTGGTGAGCCAAGTGGGATTGGTGTACTGATTATTACCTGAAAGTATCATCAAGATTGGGTGAAAAAATGTTTGCTGAGATTTCAGAAAACTCGTTTTTTTTTTTGGAAGGTAGGCAACCCCTTTCAATGAAAGTTATTTTCGTAAGTCTCTGATTGAGGATACATCAATAGGAAACAAACCATCAAGATATAACTTGAAAGTACTTTGAAGAAAACAGGGTGATACCTAAAAATGAAAAAGGTTACTGCAAAAAAAATGGTTTAGCCTAGAAGAACGAAAGTTGGTGAGTCAAGTTGGATTGGTGTACTGATCATTACCTGAATATATCATCAAGATTGGGTGAAAAAATGTTTGCTGAGATTTCAGGAAACTCTTAGTTTTTTGGAAGGTAGGCAACCCCTTTCAATGAAAGTGATATTCGTCAGTCTCTGCTTGGGACTACATCAATAAAAAACAAACCATAATGATAGAACGTAAAACTACTATATTGTGCCAAGATTCAAAGAGCTACCATTAACCGTGTTTAATGTAGAGTTCCAACTGCATGTATCCATGTTGAAGAAAAGAGTGAAACCTAAAAATGGAAATGGTTACTGCAAATGAACGGTTTAACCTAGAAGAACGAAATTAGGTGAGCCATGTGGGATTTGTGTACTGATCATTATCTGAAAGTATCATCAAGATTAGGTGAAAAAATATTTGCTGAGATTTCAGGAAACACGTAGTTTTTTGGAAGGTAGGCAACCCCTTTCAATGAAAGTGATTTTCGTTAGTCTCTACTAAGAACTACATCAATAGGAAACAAACCATAAAGATAGAACTTGAAACTACTATATTTTGCCACGTTTCAAAGAGCTAGCACAAACCGTGTTTGATTTAGAGTTCCAATTGCATGTATCCATATTGAAGAACACAGAATGAAACCTAAAAATGGAAACGGTTACTTCAAATGACGGTATAACCTAGAAGAACGAAATTTGGCCAGCCAAGTGATATTGGTGTACTGATCATTACCTGAAAGTATCATCAAGATTGGATGAAGAAATGTTTGTTAAGGTTTCAGGAAACTCATAGTTTTTAGAAGGTAGGTAACCCCTTTCAATGAAAGTGATTTTCGTCAGTCTCTGCTTGGGGCTATATCAATAGGAAACAAACCATAAAGATACAACTTGAAACTACTTTATTGTGCCACGTTTCAAAGAGCAAGCACAAACCGTGTTTTATTTGGAGTTTCAAATGCATGTATCCATATTGAAGAAAACAGAGTGAAACCTAATAATGAAAACGGTTACTGCAAATGAACGGTTTTACCTAGAAGAACGAAATTTGATGAGCCATGTGGGATTGGTGTATTGATCATTTCCTGAAAGTATCATCAAGATTGGGTGAAAAAAGGTTGCTGAGATTTGAGGAAACTCGTAATTTTTGGAATCTTGGCATCCCCTTTCAATGAATGTGATTTTCGTCAGTCTCTCCTTGGGGCTACATCAATAAGAAACAAACCATAAAGATACAACTTGAAACTACTTTATTGTGTCCAATTTCAAAGAGCTTGCACAAACCGTGTTTGATTTAGAGTTCCAACTGCATGTAATTTAAGAAAACAGAGTGAAACCTAAAAATGAAAACGCTTACTGCAAACGAACGGTTCAACCTAGAAGAATGAAATTTGATGAGCCAAGTGGAATTGGTGTACTGACCATTACCTGAAGCTATCATCAAGATTGGGTGAAAAAATGTTTGCTGAGATTTTAGGAAACTCGTACTTTTTTGAAAGATTGGCTACCCCTTTCAATGAAAGTGATTTTCGTCAGTCTCTTCTTGGGGCTACATCAATATGAAAGAAACCATAGAGACAGAACGTAAAACTACTATATTGTGCCACGTTTCAAAGAGCTAGCACAAACCGTGTTTGATTTAGAGTTTCAATTGCATGTATCCGTATTGAAAAAAAACAGAATGAAACCTAAAAATGGAAACGGTTACATAAAACGAACGGTTTAACCTAGAAGAACGAAATTTGGCGAGCCAAGTGGTATTGGTGTACTGATCATTACCTGAAAGTATCATGAAGATTGGATGAAGAAATGTTTGCTAAAGTTTTAGGAAACTCGTAGCTTTTTAGAAGGTAGGCAATCCCTTTCAATGAAAGTGATTTTCGTCAGTCTCTGCTTGGGGCTATATCAATAGGAAACAAACAATAGAGATAGAACGTATAACTACTTTATTGTGCTAAGTTTCAAAGAGCTAGCACAAACCGTGTTTGATTTAGAGTTCCAACTGCATGTATCCATATTGAAAAAAAGAGAGTGAAACCTAAAAATGAAAATGTTACTACAAACGAACGGTTTAACCTAGAAGAACGAAATTTGATGTGCCAAGTGGGATTCGTGTACTGATCATTACCTGAAAGTATCATAAAGATTGGATTAAAAAAATGTTTCCTGAGATTTTAGGAAACTCGTACTTTTTTGGAAGATTGGCTACCCCTTTCAATGAAAGTGATTTTCGTCAGTCTCTGCTTGGGGTACAACAATAAGAAACAAACCATAAAGATACAACTTGAAACTACTTTATTGTGCCAAATTTCAAAGAGCTTGCACAAACCGTGTTTTATTTAGAGTTCCAACTGCATGTATCCATATTGAAGGAAACAGAGTGAAACCTAAGAATGAAAACGCTTACTGCAAACGAACGGTTTAACCTAGAAGAACGAAATTTGATGAGCCAAGTGCTATTGGTGTACTGCTCATTACCTGAAAGTATCATCAAGATTGGGTTAAAAAAAATTTGGTGATATTTTAGGAAACTCGTACTTTTTTGGAAGCTTGCCTACCCCTTTCAATGGAAATGGTTTTCGTCAGTCTCTGCTTGGGGCTACAACAATAGGAAACAAACCATAGAGATAGAACCTAAAACTACTATATTGTGCCAAGTTTCAAAGAGCTAGCACAAACCGTGTTTTATTTAGAGTTCCAACTGCATGTATCCATATTGAAGGAAAGAGAGTGAAATCTAAAAATTAAAACAGTGTTTGGAAATGAACGGTTTAACCTAGAAGAACGAAACTTGGTGAGCCAAGTGGGATTGGTGTACTGATTATTACCTGAAAGTATCATCAAGATTGGGTGAAAAAATGTTTGCTGAGATTTCAGAAAACTCGTTTTTTTTTTTTGGAAGGTAGGCAACCCCTTTCAATGAAAGTTATTTTCGTAAGTCTCTGATTGAGGATACATCAATAGGAAACAAACCATCAAGATATAACTTGAAAGTACTTTGAAGAAAACAGGGTGATACCTAAAAATGAAAAAGGTTACTGCAAAAAAAATGGTTTAGCCTAGAAGAACGAAAGTTGGTGAGTCAAGTTGGATTGGTGTACTGATCATTACCTGAATATATCATCAAGATTGGGTGAAAAAATGTTTGCTGAGATTTCAGGAAACTCTTAGTTTTTTGGAAGGTAGGCAACCCCTTTCAATGAAAGTGATATTCGTCAGTCTCTGCTTGGGACTACATCAATAAAAAACAAACCATAATGATAGAACGTAAAACTACTATATTGTGCCAAGATTCAAAGAGCTACCATTAACCGTGTTTAATGTAGAGTTCCAACTGCATGTATCCATGTTGAAGAAAAGAGTGAAACCTAAAAATGGAAATGGTTACTGCAAATGAACGGTTTAACCTAGAAGAACGAAATTAGGTGAGCCATGTGGGATTTGTGTACTGATCATTATCTGAAAGTATCATCAAGATTAGGTGAAAAAATATTTGCTGAGATTTCAGGAAACACGTAGTTTTTTGGAAGGTAGGCAACCCCTTTCAATGAAAGTGATTTTCGTTAGTCTCTACTAAGAACTACATCAATAGGAAACAAACCATAAAGATAGAACTTGAAACTACTATACTTTGCCACGTTTCAAAGAGCTAGCACAAACCGTGTTTGATTTAGAGTTCCAATTGCATGTATCCATATTGAAGAACACAGAATGAAACCTAAAAATGGAAACGGTTACTTCAAATGAACGGTATAACCTAGAAGAACGAAATTTGGCCAGCCAAGTGATATTGGTGTACTGATCATTACCTGAAAGTATCATCAAGATTGGATGAAGAAATGTTTGTTAAGGTTTCAGGAAACTCATAGTTTTTAGAAGGTAGGTAACCCCTTTCAATGAAAGTGATTTTCGTCAGTCTCTGCTTGGGGCTATATCAATAGGAAACAAACCATAAAGATACAACTTGAAACTACTTTATTGTGCCACGTTTCAAAGAGCAAGCACAAACCGTGTTTTATTTGGAGTTTCAAATGCATGTATCCATATTGAAGAAAACAGAGTGAAACCTAATAATGAAAACGGTTACTGCAAATGAACGGTTTTACCTAGAAGAACGAAATTTGATGAGCCATGTGGGATTGGTGTATTGATCATTTCCTGAAAGTATCATCAAGATTGGGTGAAAAAAGGTTTGCTGAGATTTGAGGAAACTCGTAATTTTTGGAATCTTGGCATCCCCTTTCAATGAATGTGATTTTCGTCAGTCTCTCCTTGGGGCTACATCAATAAGAAACAAACCATAAAGATACAACTTGAAACTACTTTATTGTGTCCAATTTCAAAGAGCTTGCACAAACCGTGTTTGATTTAGAGTTCCAACTGCATGTATCTATATTTAAGAAAACAGAGTGAAACCTAAAAATGAAAACGCTTACTGCAAACGAACGGTTCAACCTAGAAGAATGAAATTTGATGAGCCAAGTGGAATTGGTGTACTGACCATTACCTGAAGCTATCATCAAGATTGGGTGAAAAAATGTTTGCTGAGATTTTAGGAAACTCGTACTTTTTTGAAAGATTGGCTACCCCTTTCAATGAAAGTGATTTTCGTCAGTCTCTTCTTGGGGCTACATCAATATGAAAGAAACCATAGAGACAGAACGTAAAACTACTATATTGTGCCACGTTTCAAAGAGCTAGCACAAACCGTGTTTGATTTAGAGTTTCAATTGCATGTATCCGTATTGAAAAAAAACAGAATGAAACCTAAAAATGGAAACGGTTACATAAAACGAACGGTTTAACCTAGAAGAACGAAATTTGGCGAGCCAAGTGGTATTGGTGTACTGATCATTACCTGAAAGTATCATGAAGATTGGATGAAGAAATGTTTGCTAAAGTTTTAGGAAACTCGTAGCTTTTTAGAAGGTAGGCAATCCCTTTCAATGAAAGTGATTTTCGTCAGTCTCTGCTTGGGGCTATATCAATAGGAAACAAACAATAGAGATAGAACGTATAACTACTTTATTGTGCTAAGTTTCAAAGAGCTAGCACAAACCGTGTTTGATTTAGAGTTCCAACTGCATGTATCCATATTGAAAAAAAGAGAGTGAAACCTAAAAATGAAAATGTTACTACAAACGAACGGTTTAACCTAGAAGAACGAAATTTGATGTGCCAAGTGGGATTCGTGTACTGATCATTACCTGAAAGTATCATAAAGATTGGATTAAAAAAATGTTTCCTGAGATTTTAGGAAACTCGTACTTTTTTGGAAGATTGGCTACCCCTTTCAATGAAAGTGATTTTCGTCAGTCTCTGCTTGGGGTACAACAATAAGAAACAAACCATAAAGATACAACTTGAAACTACTTTATTGTGCCAAATTTCAAAGAGCTTGCACAAACCGTGTTTTATTTAGAGTTCCAACTGCATGTATCCATATTGAAGGAAACAGAGTGAAACCTAAGAATGAAAACGCTTACTGCAAACGAACGGTTTAACCTAGAAGAACGAAATTTGATGAGCCAAGTGCTATTGGTGTACTGCTCATTACCTGAAAGTATCATCAAGATTGGGTTAAAAAAAATTTGGTGATATTTTAGGAAACTCGTACTTTTTTGGAAGCTTGCCTACCCCTTTCAATGGAAATGGTTTTCGTCAGTCTCTGCTTGGGGCTACAACAATAGGAAACAAACCATAGAGATAGAACCTAAAACTACTATATTGTGCCAAGTTTCAAAGAGCTAGCACAAACCGTGTTTTATTTAGAGTTCCAACTGCATGTATCCATATTGAAGGAAAGAGAGTGAAATCTAAAAATTAAAACAGTGTTTGGAAATGAACGGTTTAACCTAGAAGAACGAAACTTGGTGAGCCAAGTGGGATTGGTGTACTGATTATTACCTGAAAGTATCATCAAGATTGGGTGAAAAAATGTTTGCTGAGATTTCAGAAAACTCGTTTTTTTTTTTTGGAAGGTAGGCAACCCCTTTCAATGAAAGTTATTTTCGTAAGTCTCTGATTGAGGATACATCAATAGGAAACAAACCATCAAGATATAACTTGAAAGTACTTTGAAGAAAACAGGGTGATACCTAAAAATGAAAAAGGTTACTGCAAAAAAAATGGTTTAGCCTAGAAGAACGAAAGTTGGTGAGTCAAGTTGGATTGGTGTACTGATCATTACCTGAATATATCATCAAGATTGGGTGAAAAAATGTTTGCTGAGATTTCAGGAAACTCTTAGTTTTTTGGAAGGTAGGCAACCCCTTTCAATGAAAGTGATATTCGTCAGTCTCTGCTTGGGACTACATCAATAAAAAACAAACCATAATGATAGAACGTAAAACTACTATATTGTGCCAAGATTCAAAGAGCTACCATTAACCGTGTTTAATGTAGAGTTCCAACTGCATGTATCCATGTTGAAGAAAAGAGTGAAACCTAAAAATGGAAATGGTTACTGCAAATGAACGGTTTAACCTAGAAGAACGAAATTAGGTGAGCCATGTGGGATTTGTGTACTGATCATTATCTGAAAGTATCATCAAGATTAGGTGAAAAAATATTTGCTGAGATTTCAGGAAACACGTAGTTTTTTGGAAGGTAGGCAACCCCTTTCAATGAAAGTGATTTTCGTTAGTCTCTACTAAGAACTACATCAATAGGAAACAAACCATAAAGATAGAACTTGAAACTACTATATTTTGCCACGTTTCAAAGAGCTAGCACAAACCGTGTTTGATTTAGAGTTCCAATTGCATGTATCCATATTGAAGAACACAGAATGAAACCTAAAAATGGAAACGGTTACTTCAAATGAACGGTATAACCTAGAAGAACGAAATTTGGCCAGCCAAGTGATATTGGTGTACTGATCATTACCTGAAAGTATCATCAAGATTGGATGAAGAAATGTTTGTTAAGGTTTCAGGAAACTCATAGTTTTTAGAAGGTAGGTAACCCCTTTCAATGAAAGTGATTTTCGTCAGTCTCTGCTTGGGGCTATATCAATAGGAAACAAACCATAAAGATACAACTTGAAACTACTTTATTGTGCCACGTTTCAAAGAGCAAGCACAAACCGTGTTTTATTTGGAGTTTCAAATGCATGTATCCATATTGAAGAAAACAGAGTGAAACCTAATAATGAAAACGGTTACTGCAAATGAACGGTTTTACCTAGAAGAACGAAATTTGATGAGCCATGTGGGATTGGTGTATTGATCATTTCCTGAAAGTATCATCAAGATTGGGTGAAAAAAGGTTTGCTGAGATTTGAGGAAACTCGTAATTTTTGGAATCTTGGCATCCCCTTTCAATGAATGTGATTTTCGTCAGTCTCTCCTTGGGGCTACATCAATAAGAAACAAACCATAAAGATACAACTTGAAACTACTTTATTGTGTCCAATTTCAAAGAGCTTGCACAAACCGTGTTTGATTTAGAGTTCCAACTGCATGTATCTATATTTAAGAAAACAGAGTGAAACCTAAAAATGAAAACGCTTACTGCAAACGAACGGTTCAACCTAGAAGAATGAAATTTGATGAGCCAAGTGGAATTGGTGTACTGACCATTACCTGAAGCTATCATCAAGATTGGGTGAAAAAATGTTTGCTGAGATTTTAGGAAACTCGTACTTTTTTGAAAGATTGGCTACCCCTTTCAATGAAAGTGATTTTCGTCAGTCTCTTCTTGGGGCTACATCAATATGAAAGAAACCATAGAGACAGAACGTAAAACTACTATATTGTGCCACGTTTCAAAGAGCTAGCACAAACCGTGTTTGATTTAGAGTTTCAATTGCATGTATCCGTATTGAAAAAAAACAGAATGAAACCTAAAAATGGAAACGGTTACATAAAACGAACGGTTTAACCTAGAAGAACGAAATTTGGTGAGCCAAGTGGTATTGGTGTACTGATCATTACCTGAAAGTATCATGAAGATTGGATGAAGAAATGTTTGCTAAAGTTTTAGGAAACTCGTAGCTTTTTAGAAGGTAGGCAATCCCTTTCAATGAAAGTGATTTTCGTCAGTCTCTGCTTGGGCTATATCAATAGGAAACAAACAATAGAGATAGAACGTATAACTACTTTATTGTGCTAAGTTTCAAAGAGCTAGCACAAACCGTGTTTGATTTAGAGTTCCAACTGCATGTATCCATATTGAAAAAAAGAGAGTGAAACCTAAAAATGAAAATGTTACTACAAACGAACGGTTTAACCTAGAAGAACGAAATTTGATGTGCCAAGTGGGATTCGTGTACTGATCATTACCTGAAAGTATCATAAAGATTGGATTAAAAAATGTTTCCTGAGATTTTAGGAAACTCGTACTTTTTTGGAAGATTGGCTACCCCTTTCAATGAAAGTGATTTTCGTCAGTCTCTGCTTGGGGTACAACAATAAGAAACAAACCATAAAGATACAACTTGAAACTACTTTATTGTGCCAAATTTCAAAGAGCTTGCACAAACCGTGTTTTATTAGAGTTCCAACTGCATGTATCCATATTGAAGGAAACAGAGTGAAACCTAAGAATGAAAACGCTTACTGCAAACGAACGGTTTAACCTAGAAGAACGAAATTTGATGAGCCAAGTGCTATTGGTGTACTGCTCATTACCTGAAAGTATCATCAAGATTGGGTTAAAAAAAATTTGGTGATATTTTAGGAAACTCGTACTTTTTTGGAAGCTTGCCTACCCCTTTCAATGGAAAATGGTTTTCGTCAGTCTCTGCTTGGGGCTACAACAATAGGAAACAAACCATAGAGATAGAACCTAAAACTACTATATTGTGCCAAGTTTCAAAGAGCTAGCACAAACCGTGTTTTATTTAGAGTTCCAACTGCATGTATCCATATTGAAGGAAAGAGAGTGAAATCTAAAAATTAAAACAGTGTTTGGAAATGAACGGTTTAACCTAGAAGAACGAAACTTGGTGAGCCAAGTGGGATTGGTGTACTGATTATTACCTGAAAGTATCATCAAGATTGGGTGAAAAAATGTTTGCTGAGATTTCAGAAAACTCGTTTTTTTTTTTTTGGAAGGTAGGCAACCCCTTTCAATGAAAGTTATTTTCGTAAGTCTCTGATTGAGGATACATCAATAGGAAACAAACCATCAAGATATAACTTGAAAGTACTTTGAAGAAAACAGGGTGATACCTAAAAATGAAAAAGGTTACTGCAAAAAAAATGGTTTAGCCTAGAAGAACGAAAGTTGGTGAGTCAAGTTGGATTGGTGTACTGATCATTACCTGAATATATCATCAAGATTGGGTGAAAAAATGTTTGCTGAGATTTCAGGAAACTCTTAGTTTTTTGGAAGGTAGGCAACCCCTTTCAATGAAAGTGATATTCGTCAGTCTCTGCTTGGGACTACATCAATAAAAAACAAACCATAATGATAGAACGTAAAACTACTATATTGTGCCAAGATTCAAAGAGCTACCATTAACCGTGTTTAATGTAGAGTTCCAACTGCATGTATCCATGTTGAAGAAAAGAGTGAAACCTAAAAATGGAAATGGTTACTGCAAATGAACGGTTTAACCTAGAAGAACGAAATTAGGTGAGCCATGTGGGATTTGTGTACTGATCATTATCTGAAAGTATCATCAAGATTAGGTGAAAAAATATTTGCTGAGATTTCAGGAAACACGTAGTTTTTGGAAGGTAGGCAACCCCTTTCAATGAAAGTGATTTTCGTTAGTCTCTACTAAGAACTACATCAATAGGAAACAAACCATAAAGATAGAACTTGAAACTACTATATTTTGCCACGTTTCAAAGAGCTAGCACAAACCGTGTTTGATTTAGAGTTCCAATTGCATGTATCCATATTGAAGAACACAGAATGAAACCTAAAATGGAAACGGTTACTTCAAATGAACGGTATAACCTAGAAGAACGAAATTTGGCCAGCCAAGTGATATTGGTGTACTGATCATTACCTGAAAGTATCATCAAGATTGGATGAAGAAATGTTTGTTAAGGTTTCAGGAAACTCATAGTTTTTAGAAGGTAGGTAACCCCTTTCAATGAAAGTGATTTCGTCAGTCTCTGCTTGGGGCTATATCAATAGGAAACAAACCATAAAGATACAACTTGAAACTACTTTATTGTGCCACGTTTCAAAGAGCAAGCACAAACCGTGTTTTATTTGGAGTTTCAAATGCATGTATCCATATTGAAGAAAACAGAGTGAAACCTAATAATGAAAACGGTTACTGCAAATGAACGGTTTTACCTAGAAGAACGAAATTTGATGAGCCATGTGGGATTGGTGTATTGATCATTTCCTGAAAGTATCATCAAGATTGGGTGAAAAAAGGTTTGCTGAGATTTGAGGAAACTCGTAATTTTTGGAATCTTGGCATCCCCTTTCAATGAATGTGATTTTCGTCAGTCTCTCCTTGGGGCTACATCAATAAGAAACAAACCATAAAGATACAACTTGAAACTACTTTATTGTGTCCAATTTCAAAGAGCTTGCACAAACCGTGTTTGATTTAGAGTTCCAACTGCATGTATCTATATTTAAGAAAACAGAGTGAAACCTAAAAATGAAAACGCTTACTGCAAACGAACGGTTCAACCTAGAAGAATGAAATTTGATGAGCCAAGTGGAATTGGTGTACTGACCATTACCTGAAGCTATCATCAAGATTGGGTGAAAAAATGTTTGCTGAGATTTTAGGAAACTCGTACTTTTTTGAAAGATTGGCTACCCCTTTCAATGAAAGTGATTTTCGTCAGTCTCTTCTTGGGGCTACATCAATATGAAAGAAACCATAGAGACAGAACGTAAAACTACTATATTGTGCCACGTTTCAAAGAGCTAGCACAAACCGTGTTTGATTTAGAGTTTCAATTGCATGTATCCGTATTGAAAAAAAACAGAATGAAACCTAAAAATGGAAACGGTTACATAAAACGAACGGTTTAACCTAGAAGAACGAAATTTGGCGAGCCAAGTGGTATTGGTGTACTGATCATTACCTGAAAGTATCATGAAGATTGGATGAAGAAATGTTTGCTAAAGTTTTAGGAAACTCGTAGCTTTTTAAAAGGTAGGCAATCCCTTTCAATGAAAGTGATTTTCGTCAGTCTCTGCTTGGGGCTATATCAATAGGAAACAAACAATAGAGATAGAACGTATAACTACTTTATTGTGCTAAGTTTCAAAGAGCTAGCACAAACCGTGTTTGATTTAGAGTTCCAACTGCATGTATCCATATTGAAAAAAAGAGAGTGAAACCTAAAAATGAAAACGTTACTACAAACGAACGGTTTAACCTAGAAGAACGAAATTTGATGTGCCAAGTGGGATTCGTGTACTGATCATTACCTGAAAGTATCATAAAGATTGGATTAAAAAAATGTTTCCTGAGATTTTAGGAAACTCGTACTTTTTTGGAAGATTGGCTACCCCTTTCAATGAAAGTGATTTTCGTCAGTCTCTGCTTGGGGTACATCAATAAGAAACAAACCATAAAGATACAACTTGAAACTACTTTATTGTGCCAAATTTCAAAGAGCTTGCACAAACCGTGTTTTATTTAGAGTTCCAACTGCATGTATCCATATTGAAGGAAACAGAGTGAAACCTAAGAATGAAAACGCTTACTGCAAACGAACGGTTTAACCTAGAAGAACGAAATTTGATGAGCCAAGTGCTATTGGTGTACTGCTCATTACCTGAAAGTATCATCAAGATTGGGTTAAAAAAGATTTGGTGATATTTTAGGAAACTCGTACTTTTTTGGAAGCTTGCCTACCCCTTTCAATGAAAATGGTTTTCGTCAGTCTCTGCTTGGGGCTACAACAATAGGAAACAAACCATAGAGATAGAACCTAAAACTACTATATTGTGCCAAGTTTCAAAGAGCTAGCACAAACCGTGTTTTATTTAGAGTTCCAACTGCATGTATCCATATTGAAGGAAAGAGAGTGAAATCTAAAAATTAAAACAGTGTTTGGAAATGAACGGTTTAACCTAGAAGAACGAAACTTGGTGAGCCAAGTGGGATTGGTGTACTGATTATTACCTGAAAGTATCATCAAGATTGGGTGAAAAAATGTTTGCTGAGATTTCAGAAAACTCGTTTTTTTTTGGAAGGTAGGCAACCCCTTTCAATGAAAGTTATTTTCGTAAGTCTCTGATTGAGGATACATCAATAGGAAACAAACCATAAAGATATAACTTGAAAGTACTTTGAAGAAAACAGGGTGATACCTAAAAATGAAAAAGGTTACTCCAAAAAAAATGGTTTAGCCTAGAAGAACGAAAGTTGGTGAGTCAAGTTGGATTGGTGTACTGATCATTACCTGAATATATCATCAAGATTGGGTGAAAAAATGTTTGCTGAGATTTCAGGAAACTCTTAGTTTTTTGGAAGGTAGGCAACCCCTTTCAATGAAAGTGATATTCGTCAGTCTCTGCTTGGGACTACATCAATAAAAAACAAACCATAATGATAGAACGTAAAACTACTATATTGTGCCAAGATTCAAAGAGCTACCATTAACCGTGTTTAATGTAGAGTTCCAACTGCATGTATCCATGTTGAAGAAAAGAGTGAAACCTAAAAATGGAAATGGTTACTGCAAATGAACGGTTTAACCTAGAAGAACGAAATTAGGTGAGCCATGTGGGATTTGTGTACTGATCATTATCTGAAAGTATCATCAAGATTAGGTGAAAAAATATTTGCTGAGATTTCAGGAAACACGTAGTTTTTTGGAAGGTAGGCAACCCCTTTCAATGAAAGTGATTTTCGTTAGTCTCTACTAAGAACTACATCAATAGGAAACAAACCATAAAGATAGAACTTGAAACTACTATATTTTGCCACGTTTCAAAGAGCTAGCACAAACCGTGTTTGATTTAGAGTTCCAATTGCATGTATCCATATTGAAGAACACAGAATGAAACCTAAAAATGGAAACGGTTACTTCAAATGAACGGTATAACCTAGAAGAACGAAATTTGGCCAGCCAAGTGATATTGGTGTACTGATCATTACCTGAAAGTATCATCAAGATTGGATGAAGAAATGTTTGTTAAGGTTTCAGGAAACTCATAGTTTTTAGAAGGTAGGTAACCCCTTTCAATGAAAGTGATTTTCGTCAGTCTCTGCTTGGGGCTATATCAATAGGAAACAAACCATAAAGATACAACTTGAAACTACTTTATTGTGCCACGTTTCAAAGAGCAAGCACAAACCGTGTTTTATTTGGAGTTTCAAATGCATGTATCCATATTGAAGAAAACAGAGTGAAACCTAATAATGAAAACGGTTACTGCAAATGAACGGTTTTACCTAGAAGAACGAAATTTGATGAGCCATGTGGGATTGGTGTATTGATCATTTCCTGAAAGTATCATCAAGATTGGGTGAAAAAAGGTTTGCTGAGATTTGAGGAAACTCGTAATTTTTGGAATCTTGGCATCCCCTTTCAATGAATGTGATTTTCGTCAGTCTCTCCTTGGGGCTACATCAATAAGAAACAAACCATAAAGATACAACTTGAAACTACTTTATTGTGTCCAATTTCAAAGAGCTTGCACAAACCGTGTTTGATTTAGAGTTCCAACTGCATGTATCTATATTTAAGAAAACAGAGTGAAACCTAAAAATGAAAACGCTTACTGCAAACGAACGGTTCAACCTAGAAGAATGAAATTTGATGAGCCAAGTGGAATTGGTGTACTGACCATTACCTGAAGCTATCATCCAGATTGGGTGAAAAAATGTTTGCTGAGATTTTAGGAAACTCGTACTTTTTTGAAAGATTGGCTACCCCTTTCAATGAAAGTGATTTTCGTCAGTCTCTTCTTGGGGCTACATCAATATGAAAGAAACCATAGAGACAGAACGTAAAACTACTATATTGTGCCACGTTTCAAAGAGCTAGCACAAACCGTGTTTGATTTAGAGTTTCAATTGCATGTATCCGTATTGAAAAAAAACAGAATGAAACCTAAAAATGGAAACGGTTACATAAAACGAACGGTTTAACCTAGAAGAACGAAATTTGGTGAGCCAAGTGGTATTGGTGTACTGATCATTACCTGAAAGTATCATGAAGATTGGATGAAGAAATGTTTGCTAAAGTTTTAGGAAACTCGTAGCTTTTTAGAAGGTAGGCAATCCCTTTCAATGAAAGTGATTTTCGTCAGTCTCTGCTTGGGGCTATATCAATAGGAAACAAACAATAGAGATAGAACGTATAACTACTTTATTGTGCTAAGTTTCAAAGAGCTAGCACAAACCGTGTTTGATTTAGAGTTCCAACTGCATGTATCCATATTGAAAAAAAGAGAGTGAAACCTAAAAATGAAAATGTTACTACAAACGAACGGTTTAACCTAGAAGAACGAAATTTGATGTGCCAAGTGGGATTCGTGTACTGATCATTACCTGAAAGTATCATAAAGATTGGATTAAAAAAATGTTTCCTGAGATTTTAGGAAACTCGTACTTTTTTGGAAGATTGGCTACCCCTTTCAATGAAAGTGATTTTCGTCAGTCTCTGCTTGGGGTACAACAATAAGAAACAAACCATAAAGATACAACTTGAAACTACTTTATTGTGCCAAATTTCAAAGAGCTTGCACAAACCGTGTTTTATTTAGAGTTCCAACTGCATGTATCCATATTGAAGGAAACAGAGTGAAACCTAAGAATGAAAACGCTTACTGCAAACGAACGGTTTAACCTAGAAGAACGAAATTTGATGAGCCAAGTGCTATTGGTGTACTGCTCATTACCTGAAAGTATCATCAAGATTGGGTTAAAAAAAATTTGGTGATATTTTAGGAAACTCGTACTTTTTTGGAAGCTTGCCTACCCCTTTCAATGGAAATGGTTTTCGTCAGTCTCTGCTTGGGGCTACAACAATAGGAAACAAACCATAGAGATAGAACCTAAAACTACTATATTGTGCCAAGTTTCAAAGAGCTAGCACAAACCGTGTTTTATTTAGAGTTCCAACTGCATGTATCCATATTGAAGGAAAGAGAGTGAAATCTAAAAATTAAAACAGTGTTTGGAAATGAACGGTTTAACCTAGAAGAACGAAACTTGGTGAGCCAAGTGGGATTGGTGTACTGATTATTACCTGAAAGTATCATCAAGATTGGGTGAAAAAATGTTTGCTGAGATTTCAGAAAACTCGTTTTTTTTTTTTGGAAGGTAGGCAACCCCTTTCAATGAAAGTTATTTTCGTAAGTCTCTGATTGAGGATACATCAATAGGAAACAAACCATCAAGATATAACTTGAAAGTACTTTGAAGAAAACAGGGTGATACCTAAAAATGAAAAAGGTTACTGCAAAAAAAATGGTTTAGCCTAGAAGAACGAAAGTTGGTGAGTCAAGTTGGATTGGTGTACTGATCATTACCTGAATATATCATCAAGATTGGGTGAAAAAATGTTTGCTGAGATTTCAGGAAACTCTTAGTTTTTTGGAAGGTAGGCAACCCCTTTCAATGAAAGTGATATTCGTCAGTCTCTGCTTGGGACTACATCAATAAAAAACAAACCATAATGATAGAACGTAAAACTACTATATTGTGCCAAGATTCAAAGAGCTACCATTAACCGTGTTTAATGTAGAGTTCCAACTGCATGTATCCATGTTGAAGAAAAGAGTGAAACCTAAAAATGGAAATGGTTACTGCAAATGAACGGTTTAACCTAGAAGAACGAAATTAGGTGAGCCATGTGGGATTTGTGTACTGATCATTATCTGAAAGTATCATCAAGATTAGGTGAAAAAATATTTGCTGAGATTTCAGGAAACACGTAGTTTTTTGGAAGGTAGGCAACCCCTTTCAATGAAAGTGATTTTCGTTAGTCTCTACTAAGAACTACATCAATAGGAAACAAACCATAAAGATAGAACTTGAAACTACTATATTTTGCCACGTTTCAAAGAGCTAGCACAAACCGTGTTTGATTTAGAGTTCCAATTGCATGTATCCATATTGAAGAACACAGAATGAAACCTAAAAATGGAAACGGTTACTTCAAATGAACGGTATAACCTAGAAGAACGAAATTTGGCCAGCCAAGTGATATTGGTGTACTGATCATTACCTGAAAGTATCATCAAGATTGGATGAAGAAATGTTTGTTAAGGTTTCAGGAAACTCATAGTTTTTAGAAGGTAGGTAACCCCTTTCAATGAAAGTGATTTTCGTCAGTCTCTGCTTGGGGCTATATCAATAGGAAACAAACCATAAAGATACAACTTGAAACTACTTTATTGTGCCACGTTTCAAAGAGCAAGCACAAACCGTGTTTTATTTGGAGTTTCAAATGCATGTATCCATATTGAAGAAAACAGAGTGAAACCTAATAATGAAAACGGTTACTGCAAATGAACGGTTTTACCTAGAAGAACGAAATTTGATGAGCCATGTGGGATTGGTGTATTGATCATTTCCTGAAAGTATCATCAAGATTGGGTGAAAAAAGGTTTGCTGAGATTTGAGGAAACTCGTAATTTTTGGAATCTTGGCATCCCCTTTCAATGAATGTGATTTTCGTCAGTCTCTCCTTGGGGCTACATCAA
This sequence comes from Ictidomys tridecemlineatus, assembly GCF_052094955.1. Taxonomy (NCBI): domain Eukaryota; kingdom Metazoa; phylum Chordata; class Mammalia; order Rodentia; family Sciuridae; genus Ictidomys; species Ictidomys tridecemlineatus. The sequence goes on from NC_135489.1 coordinate 61,514,830, forward strand.
TAAGAAACAAACCATAAAGATACAACTTGAAACTACTTTATTGTGTCCAATTTCAAAGAGCTTGCACAAACCGTGTTTGATTTAGAGTTCCAACTGCATGTATCTATATTTAAGAAAACAGAGTGAAACCTAAAAATGAAAACGCTTACTGCAAACGAACGGTTCAACCTAGAAGAATGAAATTTGATGAGCCAAGTGGAATTGGTGTACTGACCATTACCTGAAGCTATCATCAAGATTGGGTGAAAAAATGTTTGCTGAGATTTTAGGAAACTCGTACTTTTTTGAAAGATTGGCTACCCCTTTCAATGAAAGTGATTTTCGTCAGTCTCTTCTTGGGGCTACATCAATATGAAAGAAACCATAGAGACAGAACGTAAAACTACTATATTGTGCCACGTTTCAAAGAGCTAGCACAAACCGTGTTTGATTTAGAGTTTCAATTGCATGTATCCGTATTGAAAAAAAACAGAATGAAACCTAAAAATGGAAACGGTTACATAAAACGAACGGTTTAACCTAGAAGAACGAAATTTGGCGAGCCAAGTGGTATTGGTGTACTGATCATTACCTGAAAGTATCATGAAGATTGGATGAAGAAATGTTTGCTAAAGTTTTAGGAAACTCGTAGCTTTTTAAAAGGTAGGCAATCCCTTTCAATGAAAGTGATTTTCGTCAGTCTCTGCTTGGGGCTATATCAATAGGAAACAAACAATAGAGATAGAACGTATAACTACTTTATTGTGCTAAGTTTCAAAGAGCTAGCACAAACCGTGTTTGATTTAGAGTTCCAACTGCATGTATCCATATTGAAAAAAAGAGAGTGAAACCTAAAAATGAAAACGTTACTACAAACGAACGGTTTAACCTAGAAGAACGAAATTTGATGTGCCAAGTGGGATTCGTGTACTGATCATTACCTGAAAGTATCATAAAGATTGGATTAAAAAAATGTTTCCTGAGATTTTAGGAAACTCGTACTTTTTTGGAAGATTGGCTACCCCTTTCAATGAAAGTGATTTTCGTCAGTCTCTGCTTGGGGTACATCAATAAGAAACAAACCATAAAGATACAACTTGAAACTACTTTATTGTGCCAAATTTCAAAGAGCTTGCACAAACCGTGTTTTATTTAGAGTTCCAACTGCATGTATCCATATTGAAGGAAACAGAGTGAAACCTAAGAATGAAAACGCTTACTGCAAACGAACGGTTTAACCTAGAAGAACGAAATTTGATGAGCCAAGTGCTATTGGTGTACTGCTCATTACCTGAAAGTATCATCAAGATTGGGTTAAAAAAGATTTGGTGATATTTTAGGAAACTCGTACTTTTTTGGAAGCTTGCCTACCCCTTTCAATGAAAATGGTTTTCGTCAGTCTCTGCTTGGGGCTACAACAATAGGAAACAAACCATAGAGATAGAACCTAAAACTACTATATTGTGCCAAGTTTCAAAAAGCTAGCACAAACCATGTTTTATTTAGAGTTCCAACTGCATGTATCCATATTGAAGGAAAGAGAGTGAAATCTAAAAATTAAAACAGTGTTTGGAAATGAACGGTTTAACCTAGAAGAACGAAACTTGGTGAGCCAAGTGGGATTGGTGTACTGATTATTACCTGAAAGTATCATCAAGATTGGGTGAAAAAATGTTTGCTGAGATTTCAGAAAACTCGTTTTTTTTTGGAAGGTAGGCAACCCCTTTCAATGAAAGTTATTTTCGTAAGTCTCTGATTGAGGATACATCAATAGGAAACAAACCATCAAGATATAACTTGAAAGTACTTTGAAGAAAACAGGGTGATACCTAAAAATGAAAAAGGTTACTGCAAAAAAAATGGTTTAGCCTAGAAGAACGAAAGTTGGTGAGTCAAGTTGGATTGGTGTACTGATCATTACCTGAATATATCATCAAGATTGGGTGAAAAAATGTTTGCTGAGATTTCAGGAAACTCTTAGTTTTTTGGAAGGTAGGCAACCCCTTTCAATGAAAGTGATATTCGTCAGTCTCTGCTTGGGACTACATCAATAAAAAACAAACCATAATGATAGAACGTAAAACTACTATATTGTGCCAAGATTCAAAGAGCTACCATTAACCGTGTTTAATGTAGAGTTCCAACTGCATGTATCCATGTTGAAGAAAAGAGTGAAACCTAAAAATGGAAATGGTTACTGCAAATGAACGGTTTAACCTAGAAGAACGAAATTAGGTGAGCCATGTGGGATTTGTGTACTGATCATTATCTGAAAGTATCATCAAGATTAGGTGAAAAAATATTTGCTGAGATTTCAGGAAACACGTAGTTTTTTGGAAGGTAGGCAACCCCTTTCAATGAAAGTGATTTTCGTTAGTCTCTACTAAGAACTACATCAATAGGAAACAAACCATAAAGATAGAACTTGAAACTACTATATTTTGCCACGTTTCAAAGAGCTAGCACAAACCGTGTTTGATTTAGAGTTCCAATTGCATGTATCCATATTGAAGAACACAGAATGAAACCTAAAAATGGAAACGGTTACTTCAAATGAACGGTATAACCTAGAAGAATGAAATTTGGCCAGCCAAGTGATATTGGTGTACTGATCATTACCTGAAAGTATCATCAAGATTGGATGAAGAAATGTTTGTTAAGGTTTCAGGAAACTCATAGTTTTTAGAAGGTAGGTAACCCCTTTCAATGAAAGTGATTTTCGTCAGTCTCTGCTTGGGGCTATATCAATAGGAAACAAACCATAAAGATACAACTTGAAACTACTTTATTGTGCCACGTTTCAAAGAGCAAGCACAAACCGTGTTTTATTTGGAGTTTCAAATGCATGTTTCCATATTGAAGAAAACAGAATGAAACCAAAAAGTGAAAAAGGTTACTGCAAACGAACGGTTTAACCTAGAAGAACAAAAGTTGGTGAGCCTAGTGAGATTAGTGTACTGATCATTACCTGAAAGTATCATCAAGTTTGGGTGAAAAAATGTTTGCTGAGATTTCAGGAAACTCGCAGTTTTATAGAAGGTAGGCAACACCTTTTAATGAAAGTGGTTTTGCTAAGTATCTGCTTGGGGCTACATCAATAGGAAACAAACCATAAAGATAGAACTTGAAACTACTTTATTGTACCAAGTTTCAAAGAGCTAGCACAAACTGTGTTTGATTTAGAGTTTCAACTGAATGTATCCAAATTGAAGAAAAAAGAGTAAAACCTAAAAATGAAAACGGTTACTGCAAATGAACACTTTAACCTAGAAGAACAAAACTTGGTGAGCCAAGTGGGATGGTGTAGTGATTATTATCTGAAAGTATCATCAAGATTGGGTGAAAAAATGTTTGCTGAGATTTAAGGAAACTCGTAGTTTTTTGTAAGGTAGGCAACCCCTTTTAATGAAAGTGATTTTCCTCAGTCTCTGCTTGGGGTTACATGAATAGGAAACAAACCATAAAGATATAACTTTAAAGTACTTTCTTCTGCCAAGTTTCATAGAGCTAGCAAAAACCGTGTTTGATTTAGGGTTCCAACTGCATGTTTCCATATTGAAGAAAACAGAATGAAACCTAAAAATGAAAAAGGTTACTGCAAACAAACGGTTTAACCTAGAAGACTAAATTTGGTGAGCCAAGTGGGATTGGTGTACTGATCATTACCTGAAAGTATCATCAAGATTGGGTGAAAAAATGTTTGCTGGTATGACAGGAATCTCGTAGTTTTTTGGAAGGTAGGCAACCCCTTTCATGAAAGTGGTTTTTGTCAGTCACTGCTTGGGGATACATCAATAGGAAACAAACCATAAAGATAGAACTTGAAACTACTTTATTGTACCAAGTTTCAAAGAGCTAGCACAAACTGTGTTTGATTTAGAGTTTCAACTGCATGTATCCAAATTGAAGAAAACAGAGTAAAACCTAAAAATGAAAACGGTTACTGCAAATGAACACTTTAACCTAGAAGAACGAAACTTGGTGAGCCAAGTGGGATGGTGTACTGATTATTACCTGAAAGTATCATCAAGATTGGGTGAAAAAATGTTTGCTGAGATTTCAGGAAACTCGTTGTTTTTTGGAAGGTAGGCAATCCCTTTCAATGAAAGTGATTTTTGTCAGTCTCTGCTTGGGACTACATTAATAGGAAACAAACCATAATGATAGAACGTAAAACTACTATATTGTGCCAAGTTTCAAAGAGCTATCACAAACCGTGTTTGATTTAGAGTTCCAACTGCATGTATCCATGTTGAAGAAAAGAGTGAAACCTAAAAATGAAAACGGTTACTACAAATGGACAGTGTAGCCTAGAAGAACGAAATTAGGTGAGCCATGGAAGATTGGTGTACTCCTCATTATCTGAAAGTATCATCAAATTGGTTGAAAAAAATGTTGCTGAGATTTCAGGAAACTCGTAGTTTTTTTGAAGCTTAGCAACCCCTTTCAATGAAAGTGATTTTCGTCAGTCTCTGCTTGGGGCTACATCAATAGGAAACAAACCATAAACATAGAACTTGAAACTACTTTATTGTGCCAAGTTTCAAAGAGCTAGCACAAACCGTGTTTGATGTAGAGTTCCAACTGCATGTATCCGTATTGAAGACAAGAGAGTGAAACCTAAACGTGAAAACGGTTACTGCAAACGAACGATTTAAACTAGAAAAACGAAATTTGGTGAGCCAAGTGGGATTGGTGTACTGATCATTACCTGATAGTATCATCAAGATTGGGTGAAAATTTGTTTGCTGAGATATCAGGAAACTCTTTGTTTTTTGGAAGGTAGGCAACCCCTTTCAATGAAAGTGATTTTCGTAAGTCTCTGCTTGGGGCTACATCAATAGGAAAAAAACCATAAAGATATAACTTGAAAGTACTTTGAAGAAAACAAGGTGATACCTAAAAATGAAAAAGGTTACTGCAAACGAACGGTGTAACCTAGAAGAACAAAAGTTGGTGAGTCATTGGGATTGGTCTACTGATCATTACCTGAAAGTATCATCAAGATTGGGTAAAAAAATGTTTGCTGAGATTTTAGGAAACTCGTAGTTTTTTGGACGGAAGGAAACCCCTTTCAATTAAAATGATTTTCTTCAGTCTCTGCTTTGGGCTACATCAATAGGAAACAACCCATCAAGATACAACTTGAAACTAATTTATTGGGCCAAGTTTCAAAGAGCTAGCATAGACCGTGTTTGATTTAGAGTTCCAAATGCATGTATCCATATTGAAGAAAACAGAGTGAAACCTAAAAATAAAAATGGTTACTGCAAATAAAAGGTTTACCCTGGAAGAACGAAATATGGTGATCCAATTGGGATTGGTGTACTGATCATTACCTGAAAGTATCATCAAGATTGGGTGAAAAAATGTTTGCTGAGATTTCAGGAAATTCGTAGTTTTTTTGAAGGTAGTCAACCCCTTTCATTGAAAGGGATTTTCGTCAGTCTCTTCTTAAGACTACATCAATAGGAAACAAACCATAAAGATGGAACTTGAAACTACTTTCTGGTGCAAAGTTTCAAAGAACTAGCACAAACCGTGTTTGTTTTAGATTTCCAAATCCATGTATTCCTATTGGAGAAAACAGATTGAAACCTAAAAATGAAAACGGTTAATGAATACGAACGGTGTAACCTAGAAGAACGAAATGTGTGGAGCCAAGTGGGATTGGTGTACTGATCATTACCTGAAAGTATCATCAAGATTGGGTCAAAAAATGTTTGCTGAGATTTCAGAAAACTTGTAGTTTTATGCAAGCTTGGCAACTCCTTTCAATGAAAGGAATTTTTGTTAGTCTCTCCTTGTAACTACATCAATAGGAAACAAACCATAGAGATAGAACATAAAACTACTATATTGTGCCAAGTTTTAAGAGCTAGCACAAACCGTGTTTGATTTAGAGTTCCAACTGCATGTATCCATATTGAAGATAACAGAGTGGAACCTAAAAATGAAAATGGTTACTGCAAACGAACGGTTTAACCTAGAAGAACGAAATTTGTTGAGCCAAGTAGGATTGGTGTACTGATCAATACTTGAAAGTATCATCAAGATTGGGTGAAAAAATGTTGCTGGTATTTCAGGAAAGTCGTAGATTTTTGGAAGTTAGGCAACCCCTTTCAATGAAAGTGATTCCGTCAGTCTCTGCTTTGGCTACACCAATAGGAAACAAACCATAAGGATACAACTTGAAACTACTTTCTTGTGCCAAGTTTCAAAGAGCTAGCACAAACCGTGTGTGATTTAGAGTTCCAACTGCATGTATCCATATTGAAGACAACAGAGTAAAACCTAAAAATGAAAACGGTTACTGCAAACGAACGGTTTAATGTAGAAGAACAAAATTTGGTGATTCAAGTGAGATTGGTGTACTGATCATTACCTGAAAGTATCATCAAGATTGGGTGAAAATAGGTTTGCTGAGATTTCAGAAAACTCGTAGTTTTATGGAAGCTTGGCCACCCCTTTCAATAAAAGTGATTTTCGTCAGTCTGTCCTTGGGACTACATCAATAGAAAACAAACCATAGAGAGAGAACGTAAAACTACTATATTGTGCCAAGTTTCAAAGAGCTAGCAAAAACTGTGTTTGTTTTAGAGTTCCAAATCCATGTATCTATATAGGAGAAAACAGAGTGAAACCTAAATTTAAAACGGTTACTGCAAACGAACGGTTTCAAATAGAAGAACGAAATTTGTGGAGCCAAGTGGGATTGGTGTACTGATCATTACCTGAAAGTATCATCAAGATTGGGTGAAAAAATGTTTCTGAGATTTCAGAAAACTCGTACTTTTTTCGAAGGTAGGCAACCCCTTTCAATGAAAGTGATTATCGTCAGTCTCTGCTTGGGGCTACATCAATAGGAAACAAACAATAAAGATACAACTTGAAACTTCTTTATTGTGCCAAGTTTCAAAGAGAGCACAAACCGTGTTTGATTTAGAGTTCCAAATGCATGTATCCACATTGAAGAAAACAGAGTGAAACCTAAAAATGAAAACGGTTACTGCAAACGAACCGTTTAACCTAGAAGAACGAAATTTGGTGAGCAAAGTGGGATTCGTGTACTAATCATTACCTGAAAGTATCATCAAGAATGGGTGAAAAAATGTTGCTGAGATTTCAAAAAACTCGTAGTTTTTTGGAAGGTAGGCAACCCCTTTTAATGAAAGTGATTTTCGTCAGTCTCTGCTTTGGGCTACATCAATAGGAAACAACTCATCAAGATACAACTTGAAACTAATTTATTGTGCCAAGTTTCAAAGAGCTAACAGAGACCGTGTTTGATTTAGAGTTCCAAATGAATGTATCCATATTGAAGAAAACAGAGTGAAACCTAAAAATAAAAATGGTTACTGCAAATAAAAGGTTTACCCTGGAAGAACAAAATATGGTGAGCCAATTTGGATTGGTTTACTGATCATTACTTGAAAGTATCATCAAGATTGGGTGAAAAAATGTTTGCTGAGATTTCAGGAAATTCGTAGTTTTTTTGAAGGTAGGCAACCCCTTTCAATGAAAGGGATTTTCGTCAGTCTCTTCTTAGGACTACATCAATAGGAAACAAACCATAAAGATAGAACTTGAAACTACTTTCTGGTGCAAAGTTTCAAAGAACTAGCACAAACCGTGTTTGTTTTAGAGTTCCAAATCCATGTATTCTTATTGGAGAAAACAGATTGAAACCTAAAAATGAAAACGGTTACTGCATAAGAATGGTTTAACCTAGAAGAACGAAATGTATGGAGCCAAGTGGGATTGGTGTACTGATCATTACCTGAAAGTATCATCAAGATTGGGTGAAAAAATGTTTGCTGAGATTTCAGGAAACTTGTAGTTTTATGGAAGCTTGGCAACTCCTTTCAATGAAAGTGATTTTCGTCAGTCTCTGCTTGGGACTACATCAATAGGAAACAAACCATTGAGATACAAAGTAAAACTACTATATTGTGCCACATTTCAAAGAGCTAGCACAAACCGTGTTTGATTTAGAGATCCAAATCCTGTATCCATATTGAAGAAAAAGAAATGAAATCTAGAAATGAAAACAGTTACTGCAAACGAACGGTTTAACATAGAAGAACAAAATTTGGTGAGCCAAGTGGGATTGGTGTACTGATCATTACCTGAAAGTATCATCAAGTTTGGTTGAAAATAGTTTTTTTTGAGATTTCAGGAAACTCGTAGTTTTTTTAAAATTTAGGCAACCCCTTTCAATGAAAGTGATTTTCGTCAGTCTTTTCTTTGGGCTACATCAGTAGGAAACAATAAAGATAGAACTTGAAACTACTTTCTTGTGCCGAGTTTCAACAAGCTAGCACAAACCTTGTTTGTTTTAGTGTTCCAAATATATTTATCTATATACGAGAGAACAGATTGAAACCTAAAAATGAAAATGGTTACTGCAAACGAACGGTTTAACCTAGAAGAACGAAATTTGGTGCCCAAAATCAGATTGGTGTACTGATCATTACCTGAAAGTATCATCAAAATTGGGTGAAGAAGCATTTGCTGAGATTCCAGAAGATTCGTAGTTTTTTGGAAGCTGGGAAGCCCTTTCTATGAAAGTGATTTTCGCCAGTCTCTGCTTTGGGCTACATCAATAGCAAACAAACAATAGAGATAGAACTTGGAACTACTTTATTGTGCCAAGTTTCAAAGAGCTAGCAGAAACCGTGTTTGATTTAAAGTTTCAACTACATGTATTCATATAGGGGAAAACAGAGTGAAACCTCAAAATGAAAACGGTTACTGCAAACGAACGGTTTAACCTAGAAGAACAAAATTTGGTGAGCCAAGTGGGATTGGCGTACTGATCATTACCTGAAAGTATCATCAAGATTGGGTAAAAAAACATTGGCTAAGATTCCCGGAGATTCGTAGTATTTTAAAAACTGGGCAAGCCCTTTCAATGAAAGTGGTTTTCGCCAGTCTTTGTTTTTTGCTACATCAATAGCATACAAACAATAGAGATAAAACTTGGAACTACTTTATTGTGCCAAGTTTCAAAGAGATAGCAGAAACCGTGTTTATTTAGAGTTCAAACTTCTTGTATCCATATAGGAGAAAACAGAGTGAAACCTCAAAATGAAAATGGTTACTGCAAACGAACGGTTTAACATAGAAGAACGAAATTTGGTGAGCCAAGTGGGACTGGTTTACTGATCATTACCTGAAAGTATCATCTAGATTCAGTGAAAAAACAGTTGCTGAGATTCCAGGAGATTTCTAGTTTTTTCGAAGCCTGGCTAGCCCTTTCAATGAAAGTGATTTTCGCCAGTCACTGCTTTAGGCTACATCAATAGCAAACAACCATAGAGATAGAACTTGGATCTACTTTATTGTGCCAAGTTTCAAAGAGCTTGCAGAACCCGTGTTTGATTTAGAGTTCCAACAACATGTATCCATATAGGAGAAAACAGAGTGAAACCCCAAAATTAAAACGGTTACTGCAAACGAACGGTTTAACCTAAAAGGACGAAATTTGGTGAGCCAAGTGGGACTGGTGTACTAATCATTACCTGAAAGTATCATCAAGATTGGGTGAAAAAACATTTGCTGAGATTCCAAGACATTCTTAGTTTTTGGGAAGCTGGGCAAGCCCTTTAAATAAAAGTGATATTTGCCAGACTCTGTTTTGGGCTACATCAATAGGAAACAAACCAAAGAGATAGAACGTGCAAGTACTTTATTGTGCCAAGTTTCAAAGAGCTAGCAAAAACCGTGTTTGATTTAGAGTTCCAACAACATGTATCCATATAGGAGAAAACAGAGTGAAACCTCAAAATGAAAAAAGTTACTGCAAACAAACGGTTTAACCTAGAAGAACGAAATTTGTTGAGCCAAGTGGAAGTGGTGTACTGATCATTACCTGAAAGTATCATCAAGATTGGGTGAAAAAACATTTGCTGAGATTTAAGGAGATTCGTAGTTTTTTGGAAGCTGGGACGCCCTTTCTATGTAAGTTATTTTCGTCAGTCTCTGCTTTGGGCTACATCAATAGCAAACAAACCATAGAGATAGAACTTGGAACTACTTTATTGTGCCAAGTTTCAAAGAGCTAGCACAAACCGTGTTTGCTTTGGAGTTCCAACTATATGTATCCATATAGGAGAAAACAGAGTGAAACCTCAAAATGAAAACGGTTACTGCCAACGAACGGTTTAACCTAGAAGAACGAAATTTGGTGAGCCAATGGGATTGGTGTACTGATCATTACCTAAAAGTATCATCAAGATTGGGTGAAAAAACACTTGCTGAGATTTCAAAACATTCGTAGTTTTTTGGAAGCTGGGCAAGCCTTTTCAATGAAAGTGATTATCGCCAGTCTCTTCTTTGGGATACATCAATAGTAAACAAACCATAGAGAGAGAACTTGGAACTACTTTATTGTGCATAGTTTCAAAGAGCTAGCACAAACCGTGTTTGATTTGAGTTCCAAAAACATGTATCCATATAGGAGAAAACAGAGTGACACCTCAAAATGAAAACGGTTACTGCAAACAAACGGTTTAACCTAGAAAAACGAAATTTGTTGAGCCAAGTGAGATTGGTGTACTGATCATTAACTGAAAGTATCATAAAGATTGGGTTAAAAAACATTTCCTGAGATTCCATGAGATTCGTAGTTTTTTGGAAGCTGAACAAGCCTTTTCAATGAAAGTGATTTTCGCCAGTCTCTGCTTAGGGCTACATCAATAGCAAACCTACCATAGAGGTAGAACTTGGAACTACTTTATTGTTCCCAGTTTCAAAGAGCTAGCACAAACCGTGTTTGATTTAGAGTTCCAACTACATGTATCCGTATAGGAGAAAACAGAGTGAAACCTCAAAATGAAAACGGTTACTGCAAACGAACGGATTAATCTAGAAGAACGAAATTTGGTGAGGCAAGTGGGATTGGTGTACTGATCATTACCTGAAAGTATCATCAAGATTTCTTGAAAAAACATTTTCTGAGATTCCAGGAGATTCGTAGGATTTTTGAAGGTGTGCAAGCCCTTTCAATGAAAGTGATTTTCGCCACACTGTGCTTTGGGATACATTAATATCAAACAAACCATAGAGATAGAACTTGGAACTACTTTATTGTGCCACGTTTCAAAGAGGTAGAAGAAACCCTTTATGATTTACAGTTCCAAATACATGTATCTATATAGGAGCAAACAGAGTGAAACCTCAAAATGAAAACGGTTACTGCAAAAGAACGGTTTAACCTAGAAGAACGAAATTTGTGAACCAAGTGGGACTGGTGTACTGATCATTACCTGAAAGTATCGTGAAGATTGGGTAAAAAAACATTTGCTGTGATTTCAGACGATTGTAGTTTTTTGGAAGCTGGGCAAGCCATTTCACTGAAAGTGATATTAGCCAGTCTCTGCTTAGGGCTACATCAATAGCAAACAAACCATAAAGATAGAACTTGGCACTACTTTATTGTGCCAAGTTTCAAAAAGCTAACAGAAACGGTGTTTGATTTAGAGTTCCAACTACATGTATCCATATAAGAGAAAACAGAGTAAAACCTCAATATGAAAACGGTTACTGCAAAGGAATGGTTTAACCTTGAAGAACGAAATTTGGTGAGCCAAGTGGGATTGATGTACTGATCATTAACTGAACGTATCATGAAGATTGCGTTAAAAAACATTTGCTGAGATGCCAGGAGATTGTAGTTTTTTGGAAGCTGGGCAAGCCCTTTCACTAAAAGTGATTTTAGCCAGTCTCTACTTAGGGCTACATCAATAGCAAACAAACCATAGAGATAGAACTTGGAACTACTTTATTGTGCCAAGTTTCAAAGAGCTAGCACAAACCGTGTTTTATTTACAATTCCAAGTACATGTATCCATATAGGAGAAAACAGAGTGAAACCTCAAAAGGAAATGGTTACTGCAAACAAACAGTTTAACCTATTAGAACAAAATTTGGTGAGCCAAGTGGGACTCGTGTACTGATCATTACCTGAAAGTATCATCAAGATTTGGTGAAAAAAAAATTTGCTGAGATTTCAGGAGATTTTAGTTTTTTGGAAGCTGGGCAAGTCCTTTCAGTGAACGTGATTTTCTCCAGTCTCTGCTTTGGGCTACATAAAAAACAAACAAATAATAGAGATAGAACATGGAAATACTTTATTGTGCCAAGTTTCAAAGAGCTAGCACAAACCGTGGTTTATTTAGAGTTTCAACTACATGTATCCATATAGGAGAAAACAGAGTAAAACCTCAAAATAAAAACGGGTACTGCAAACGAACGGTTTAACCTAGAAGAACGAAATTTGGTGAGCAAAATTGGACTGGTGTACTGATCATTACCTGAAAGTATCATCAAGATCGGGTGAAAAAACATTTGCTGAGATTCCAGGAGATTCATAGTTTTTTGGAAGCTGGTAAAGCCTTTTCAATGAGAGAGATTTTTGCCAGTCTCTGCTTTGGGCTAAATCAATAGCAAAAAAACCATAGAGACAGAACTTGGAGCTACTTTATTTTCCCAAGTTTCAAAGAGCTAGCACAAACCGTATTTGATTTAGAGTTCCAAATACATGAATTCACATAGGAGAAAACAGAGTGAAACCTCAAAAAAAAAAAACGGTTACTGCAAACGAATGGTTTAACCTAGAAGAACGAAATTTGGTGAGCCACGTGGGACTGGTGTACTGATCATTACCTGAAAGTATCTTCAAGATTGGGTGAAAACACATTTGCTGAGATTTCAGGAGATTCGTAGTTTATTGGAAGCTGGGCAAGCCCTTTCAATGAAAGTGATTTTCACCAGTCTTTGCTTTTGGCTACATCAATAGCAAATAAACCATAGAGACAGCACTTGGAACTACTTAATTGTGCCACGTTTCAAAGAGCTAGCACAAAGCGTGTTTGATTTAGAGTTCCAACTTCATGTACCCATATAGGAGAAAACAGAGTGAAACCTCAAATAAACACGGTTACTGCAAACGAACGGTTTTACCTAGAAAAACGAAATTATGTGAGCCAAGTAAGATTGGTGTACTGATCATTACCTGAAAGTATCATCAATATTTGGGAAAAAAACATTTTCTGAGATTTCAGGAGATTCGTAGATTTTTGAAAGCTGGGCAAGCCCTTTCATTGAAAGGGATTTTCTCCAGTCTCTGGTTTGGGATACATCAATAGCAAAGACACCATAGAGATAGAACTTGGAACTACTTCATTTTTCCGAAGTTTTAAAGAGCTAGCAGGAACCGTGTTTGATTTAGAGTTCCAACTACATTTATCCATGTAGGAGAAAACAGAGTGAAACCTCAAAATGAAAATGGTTACTGCAAACGAACGGTTTAACCTAGAAAAACGAAATTTGGTTAGCCAAGTGAGACTAGTGAACTGATCATTTTTTTAAATATTATCAAGATTTTGTGAAAAAGCATTTGCTGAAAATCCACGAGATTCCTAGTTTTTTGGAAGCTGGGCAAGCAATTTCAATGAAAGTGATTATTACCAGTCTCTGGTTTTTGGCTACATCAATAGCAAAAAATCCGTAGAGATAGAACTTGGAACTACATTATTGTGCCAAGTTTCAAAGAGCTAGCACAAACCATGTTTGATTTACAATTCCAACTGCATGTATCCATATAGGAGAAAACAGAGTGAAACCTCAAAATGAAAACGGTTACTGCAAACGAACGGTTTAACCTATAAGAACGAAATTTGGTGAGCCAAGTGGGACTGGTGTACTGATCATTCCTGGAAAGTATCATCAAGATTGGGTGAAAAACATTTGCTGAGATTTCACGAGATTGTAGGTTTTTGGAAGCTGGGCAAGCCCTTTCAATGAAAGTGATTTTCGCGAGTCTCTAATTTGGGCTACATCAATAGCACACAAACCATACAGATAGAACTTGGAACTACTTTATTGTGCCAAGTTTCAAAGAGCTAGCAAAAACCGTGCTTGATTTAAAGTTCCAACTACATGTATCCCTATAGGGCGAAAACAGAGTGAAACATCAAAATGAAAACGGTTACTGCAAATGAACGGTTTAACCTAGAAGAACGAAATTTTGTGAGCCAGGTGGGACTTGTGTACTAATCATTACCTGAAAGTATCATCAAGATTGGGTGAAAAAATGTTTGCTGAGGTGTGAGGGGTAAAAATTTGTTTTCAGGTTGTAGGCTCTCTATTTACCTCTTTTACTGTTTCTCTTGCTGAGAAAAAACTTTTTAGTTTAAGTAGGTCCCATTTGTTTATTCTTGTCATTAACTCTTGGGCTACGGGCGTTCTATTAAGGAATTTGGAGCCCGACCCCACAATATGTAGATCGTAGCCAACTTTTCCTTCTATCAGACGCAGTGTCTCTGTTTTTATATCTAGCTCCTTGATCCATTTTGAGTTAACTTTTGTGGCTGGCGAGAGAAAGGGATTCAATTTCATTTTGTTGCATATGGATTTCCAATTTTCCCAGCACTATTTGTTGAAGATGCTATCCTTCCTCCATTGCATGTTTTTAGGCCCTTTATCAAATATAAGATAGTTGTAACTTTGTGGATTAGTCTCTGTGTCCTCTATTCTGTACCATTGGTCCACCTGCCTGTTTTGGTACCAGTACCATGCTGTTTTTGTTACTATTGCTTTGTAGTACAGTTTGAGCTTTGGTATCGCTATACCTCCAGATTCACACTTCCTGCTTAGAATTGCTTTTGCTATTCTGGGTCTTTTGTTTTTCCATATGAATTTCATGATTGCTTTATCTATTTCTACAAGAAATGTCTTTGGGATTCTGATTGGCATCGCATTAAACCTGTAGAGAACTTTGAGTAATATCGCCATTTTGATGATGTTAGTTCTGCCTATCCATGAACAGGGTACATTTTTCCATCTTCTGAGATCTTCTTCTATCTCTCTCTTTAAGGTTCTGTAGTTTTCATTGTATAAATCTTTCACCTCTTTTGTTAGGTTGATTCCCAAGTATCTTATTTTCTTTGAGGATATTGTGAATGGAGTGGTTTTCCTTATTTCCATTTCAGAGGTTTTGTTGCTGATATACAGGAATGCCTTTGATTTGTGCGTGTTGATTTTGTATCCTGCCACTTTGCTGAATTCATTTATTAACTCTAGCAGCTTCTTTGTAGATCCTTTTGAGTCTGTTAAGTAAATTATCATGTCATCTGCAAATAGCGATAATTTAATTTCTTCTTTTCCTATTTTTATGCCTTTACACCTCAGACAGAGCCCTAATATCCAGAATGTACAAAGAACTCAAAAAATTAAACAATAAGATAACAAATAATCCAATAAGATAACAAATAATCCAATCAACAAATGGGCCAAGGACCTGAACAGACACTTCTCAGAGGAGGACATACAATCAATCCACAAGCACATGAGAAAATGCTCAACATCTCTAGCAATCAGAGAAATGCAAATCAAAACCACCCTAAGATACCATTTCACTCCTGTAAGATTGGCAGCCATTATGAAGTCAAACAACAATAAGTGTTGGCGAGGATGTGGGGAAAAGGGCACACTTGTTCACTGCTGGTGGGACTGCAAAATGGTGAGGCCAATTTGGAAAGCAGTATGGAGATTCCTGGGAAAGCTCGGAATGGATCCACCATTTGACCCAGCTATTGCCCTTCTTGGACTATACCCTGAGGACCTTAAAGGAGCACACTATACGGATATGGCCACATCAATGATTATAGCAGCACAATTCACAATAGCTAGACTGTGGAACCAACCTAGATGCCCTACAATAGATGAGTGGATAAAAAAATTGTGGCAGCTATACACAATGGAGTATTATGCAGCACTAAGAAACGACAAAATCTTAGAATTTGCAGGGAAATGGATGGCATTAGAGCAGATTATGCTAAGTGAAGCTAGCCAAGCCCTAAAAAACAAATTGCCAAATGTCTTCTTTGATATAAAGAGAGCCACTAAGAATAGAACAGGAAGGAAGAGCATGAGGAAAAGACTAACAGTAAACTAAGACGAATGGGGGCTAGAGAAAGGAAGAGAGAAGGGAAAACATATGGAAATGGTAGGAGACCTTCAGTGATACACAAAATAATAAGAGGTTATGAGGGGCAAGGGGGTGGGGGGAAAAAAGGGGAGAGAATTGAACAACAGCAGAGGAGGTAGAGAGGGATGTTGGGAGGGGAGGGGAGGGGAGGGGGGATAGTAGGGGATAGGAAAGGTAGCAGAATACAACAGTCACTAATATGCCATATGTAAAAATGTGAGTATGTAACAGAAGTGAGTCTGTATTATGTATTTGGGGAGTTCAAAACCCAATTGAGTCGAATGTATGAAAGATGATATGTCTTGAGCTCTGTAATGTTTTTTTTTTTTTTTTTTTTTTTTTTTTTTTTTTTTTTTTTTTTATTGATTGTTCAAAACATTACAGAGCTCAAGACATATCATCTTTCATACATTTGACTCAATTGGGTTTTGTACTCCCCAAATACATAATACAGACTCACTTCTGTTACATACTCACATTTTTACATAATGGCTTATTAGTGACTGTTGTATTCTGCTACCTTTCCTATCCCCTACTATCCCCCCTCCCCTCCCCTCCCCTCCCATCTTCCCTCTCTACCTCCTCTGCTGTTGTTCAATTCTTTCCCCCTTTTTTTTTTTTCCCCCCACCCCCTTGCCCCTCATAACCTCTTATAATTTTGTGTATCACTGAAGGTCTCCTACCATTTCCATATGTTTTCCCTTCTCTCTTGCTTTCTCTCCCCCCATTCGTCTTAGTTTACTGTTAGTCTTTTCCTCATGCTCTTCCTTCCTGTTCTATTCTTAGTGGCTCTCTTTATATCAAAGAAGACATTTGACATTTGTTTTTTAGGGCTTGGCTAGCTTCACTTAGCATAATCTGCTCTAATGCCATCCATTTCCCTGCAAATTCTATGATTTTGTCGTTTCTTAGTGCTGCATAATACTCCATTGTGTATAGCTGCCACAATTTTTTTATCCACTCATCTATTGAAGGGCATCTAGGTTGGTTCCACAGTCTAGCTATTGTGAATTGTGCTGCTATAATCATTGATGTGGCCGTATCCGTATAGTGTGCTCTTTTAAGGTCCTCAGGGAATAGTCCAAGAAGGGCAATAGCTGGGTCAAATGGTGGATCCATTCCCAGCTTTCCCAGGAATCTCCATACTGCTTTCCAGATTGGCCTCACCATTTTGCAGTCCCACCAGCAGTGAACAAGTGTGCCCTTTTCCCCACATCCTCGCCAACACTTATTGTTGTTTGACTTCATAATGGCTGCCAATCTTACAGGAGTGAAATGGTATCTTAGGGTGGTTTTGATTTGCATTTCTCTGATTGCTAGAGATGGTGAGCATTTTCTCATGTGCTTGTGGATTGATTGTATGTCCTCCTCTGAGAAGTGTCTGTTCAGGTCCTTGGCCCATTTGTTGATTGGATTATTTGTTATCTTATTGTTTAATTTTTTGAGTTCTTTGTACATTCTGGATATTAGGGCTCTATCTGAGGTGTGAGGGGTAAAAATTTGTTCCCAGGATGTAGGCTCTCTATTTACCTCTTTTACTGTTTCTCTTGCTGAGAAAAAACTTTTTAGTTTAAGTAGGTCCCATTTATTTATTCTTGTCATTAACTCTTGGGCTACGGGCGTTCTATTAAGGAATTTGGAGCCCGCCCCCACAATATGTAGATCGTAGCCAACTTTCCCTTCTATCAGACGCAGTGTCTCTGTTTTTATATCTAGCTCCTTGATCCATTTTGAGTTAACTTTTGTGGCTGGCGAGAGAAAGGGATTCAATTTCATTTTGTTGCATATGGATTTCCAATTTTCCCAGCACCATTTGTTGAAGATGCTATCCTTCCTCCATTGCATGTTTTTAGCCCCTTTATCAAATATAAGATAGTTGTAACTTTGTGGATTAGTCTCTGTGTCCTCTATTCTGTACCATTGGTCCACCTGCCTGTTTTGGTACCAGTACCATGCTGTTTTTGTTACTATTGCTTTGTAGTACAGTTTGAGCTCTGGTATCGCTATACCTCCAGATTCACACTTCCTGCTTAGAATTGCTTTTGCTATTCTGGGTCTTTTGTTTTTCCATATGAATTTCATGATTGCTTTATCTATTTCTACAAGAAATGTCTTTGGGATTCTGATTGGCATCGCATTAAACCTGTAGAGAACTTTGGGTAATATCGCCATTTTGATGATGTTAGTTCTGCCTATCCATGAACAGGGTACATTTTTCCATCTTCTGAGATCTTCTTCTATCTCTCTCTTTAAGGTTCTGTAGTTTTCATTGTATAAATCTTTCACCTCTTTTGTTAGGTTGATTCCCAAGTATCTTATTTTCTTTGAGGATATTGTGAATGGAGTGGTTTTCCTTATTTCCATTTCAGAGGTTTTGTTGCTGATATACAGGAATGCCTTTGATTTGTGCGTGTTGATTTTATATCCTGCCACTTTGCTGAATTCATTTATTAACTCTAGTAGCTTCTTTGTAGATCCTTTTGGGTCTGTTAAGTAGATTATCATGTCATCTGCAAATAGCGATAATTTAATTTCTTCTTTTCCTATTTTTATGCCTTTAATTTCTTTTGTCTGTCTAATTGCTCTGGCTAGTACTTCGAGAACTAAATTGAATAGAAGTGGTGATAGAGGACATCCCTGTCTTGTTCCAGATTTTAGAGGGAATGCCTTCAGTTTTTCTCCGTTTAGGATGATGCTAGCCTGAGGTTTAGCATATATAGCTTTTACAATGTTGAGGTAAGTTCCTGATATCCCTAGTTTTTCTAATGTTTTGAACATAAAGGGATGTTGTATTTTGTCAAATGCTTTTTCTGCATCTATCGAGATGATCATATGGTTCTTGTCTTTAAGCCTATTGATGTGGTGAATAGCATGTATTGATTTCCGTATATTGAACCAGCCTTGCATCCCAGGGATGAATCCTACTTGATCATGGTGCACAAGTTTTCTGATATGTTTTTGTATTCGATTCGCCAGAATTTTATTGAGAATTTTTGCATCCAAGTTCATTAGAGATATTGGTCTGTAGTTTTCTTTCTTTGAAGTGTCTTTGTCTGGTTTTGGGATCAGGGTGATGTTGGCCTCATAGAATGAATTTGGAAGAGCTCCTTCTTTTTCTATTTCTTGAAATAGTTTGAAAAGTATTGGTATTAGTTCTTCTTTGAAGGTTTTGTAGAACTCCGCTGTATACCCATCAGGTCCAGGGCTTTTCTTGGTTGGTAGTCTTTTGATGGCTTCTTCTATTTCTTCCTTTGTTATTGGTCTGTTTAAACTGTGTGTGTCTTCCTGTCTCAATCTGGGCAAATCATATGCCTTAAGAAATTTATCGATATCCTCGCTATCTTCTATTTTATTAGAATATAGGGTTTCAAAATACTTTCTAATTATCTTCTGTATTTCTGTAGTGTCTGTTGTGATATTGCCTTTTTCATCCCGTATATTAGTAATTTGAGTTCTCTCTCTTCTTCTTTTTGTTAGCATAGCTAAGGGCTTGTCTATCTTATTTATTTTTTCAAAGAACCAACTTTTAGTTTTATCAATTTTTTCAATGGTTTTTTTTGTTTCAATTTCGTTTATTTCTGCTCTAATTTTAATTATTTCTTGTCTTCTACTACAATTGCTGTTGTTTTGTTCTTCCTTTTCTAGGTTTTTGAGGTGTAGTGTGAGTTCATTTATTTGTTGGTTTTTTCTTTTTTTGATGAAAGAACTCCAGGATATGAATTTCCCTCTTAAAACTGCTTTCATTGTGTCCCATAGATTCCGGTATGTTGTGTCTGTATTATCATTTGACTCTAAGAATTTTTTTATCTCTTCCTTTATGTCTTCTGTAACCCATTGATCATTCAATAACATATTGTTCATTTTCCATGTGGTGTAGGATTTCTCCTTCCTTTTTTTATCATTGATTTCCAATTTCATTCCATTATGGTCAGATATGGTGCATGGTATTATCTCCACACTTTTATATTTACTAAGATTTGCCTTATGGCATAATATATGGTCTATTTTTGAGTAGGATCCATGTGCTGCTGAGAAGAACGTGTATCCACTTGATGATGGTTGGTATATTCTATATATGTCAGTTAGGTCTAGGTTATTGATTGTGCTGTTGAGTTCTATAGTTTCTTTATTCAGTTTTTGTCTAGAGGATCTGTCTAATGGCGAGAGCGGTGTGTTGAAGTCACCCGTAATTATTGTGTTATGGTCTATTTGACTCTTGAACTTGAGGAGCGTTTGTTTTATGTAGATTGCAGCTCCATTGTTTGGTGCATACAAATTGATAATTGTTATGTCTTGTTGGTGGATGGTCCCTTTTAACAGTATATAGTGTCCTTCTTTATCCTTCTTAATTAACTTAGGTTTGAAGTTGATTTTATTTGATATGAGTATGGCCACTCCTGCTTGCTTCCGAGGGCCATGTGAGTGGTATGATTTTTCCCAACCTTTTACCTTCAGCCTGTGTATGTCTTTTCCTATCATATGAGTCTCCTGAAGGCAGCATATTGTTGGATTTGTTTTTTTGATCCAGGTTGCTAGCCTATGTCTCTTGATTGGTGAGTTTAGGCCATTAACATTTAAAGTCACAATTGAGATATGATTTGTACTTCCAGTCATGCTTCTTTATTTATTTATTTTAGTTTGGCTAGTTTTACTTTTTTTGGTTATTTTCCTCCTCCTTTACTGAGATACCTCTTGTTGTTAGTTTTGGGCACTATTTTTCAATTCCTCTTCTTGTAGTATATTGCTCAGAATGCTTTGCAGTGCTGGTTTTCTTGCTGCAAATTCTTTTAGCTTTTGTTTATCGTGAAAGATTTTAATTTCGTTGTCAAATCTGAAGCTCAATTTTGCTGGATACAGTATTCTTGGTTGAAATCCATTATTTTTCAGCGTTTGAAATACATTGTTCCAGGATCTTCTCGCTTTCAAAGTCTGTGCTGAGAAATCAGTCGTTAACCTAATTGGTTTACCCCTGAATGTAATCTGTCTCTTTTCTCTGGTAGCTTTTAATATTCTCTCCTTGTCCTGTATGTTGGCTATCTTCATAATTATGTGTCTTGGAGTTGGTCTATTATAGTTTTGAATGTTTGGGGTCCTGTAGGCTTCCAGGATTTGGCAATCCATTCCATCTTTCATCTCTGGGAAGTTTTCTACAATTATTTCATTTAATATGCTGTCCATTCCTTTGGTTTGAATCTCTGTGCCTTCTTCTATCCCGATGACTCTCAAATTTGGTTTTTTAATGACATCCCATATCTCTTGAATAGATTGCTCATGGGATTTAAGCATCTTTTCTGTGTTGACTATACTCTTTTCAAGTTGATAAACCTTGTCTTCATTATCTGATGTTCTGACTTCTACTTGATCAAGTCTATTTGTAATATTCTCGTTTGAGTTTTTAATTTGGTTTATAGTTTCCTGCAATTCTAGGATTATAGTTTGATTCTTTTTTAAGATCTCTATCTCCTGGTAGAGCTCGTTCTTTGCCATTTGAATTTGTTTGTTTAATTCATTTTCAAAATATATTTTTATTGCTTGGACTTGCTGTCTCATGTCTTCTCTAATATTCCTTTCCATTTGAGTTAGGAATGCCTTGAGTTCTTTCCCTATCCTTGCTTCTGATGTTTCTATGTCCTC
This sequence comes from Ictidomys tridecemlineatus, assembly GCF_052094955.1. Taxonomy (NCBI): domain Eukaryota; kingdom Metazoa; phylum Chordata; class Mammalia; order Rodentia; family Sciuridae; genus Ictidomys; species Ictidomys tridecemlineatus. The sequence goes on from NC_135489.1 coordinate 61,536,437, forward strand.
TTGTAGAATTAAGTTGTCTTGCATTGTTTGTACTCCTTTTTTCCCTTGTTTTCTCATGCTGTCCCCGTTGCTTTCCAGCTCTATTTGATTGTCGTGTTTCTGTTCTCTTCTATAGATTTGTTTTGGTTCTGTTTTACTCTGATGCCTCTCCTTAGTGTTGTTAAACTATGCCTGCTGACGTGGATTCCACTGTGAAGGAAGATCCGACGTCCCAGCTCCAGTGACGACACTACTTTGCTATGACTGGCCCCAGTTCCTTGCCTGGGTGTCCTGATGAGGTGGTGTGACTGCACTGTCTCTGTTTGATTTCAGCTCCCAGTCGCGGCAGGCAGGCGGTCTCTAGCCGCCCAGTATCACAGGCCGCGGGCGGGTGATCGGTCACCTGTGGCCGGGTGTTCTCCTACCACCCAGCTATGCGGGCAGTGGGTGAACTGTCGCCGGCGGGCCTGCAATTTCCAGCTGCCCAGTCTTGAGGGCCTTGCCTCTAGCTTCCTGGTTTCTCCTGCTAGCCTTCTGTAGCCGCAGGGCAGGCCGCATGAATCAGTGGGCCTGGATCTCCGGGGTCCCACAGTTGGCAATTGGGATCCCAGGCACTCTGTCCTTTAGATTTTCCTGCTTGCCCCACCCCCAGCTCTAGCCAGACAGGTTTCCTTTTGGCTGCAGATGGGTGGGGGGGTTGCAGGTCAGGTGCCTCTAGTTCCCCCCTAGTCTTTATGCAGGCTCACTCTGATTCTCCCTCCCCCGGCAAGCCTAGGAGAGAGTTTATGCGAGTTCCCGATGTATGGGGGATGGGCTGAGTGCCACACACCTGTTTTGTTGTTGAGATCTGTCGGAGAATGGGTGGATATATCAGCTGCTCAAGATGCTGACTGCTGATTCCCTTGGTGGAGTGTCCGCTGCGGGGGATGGGACTGTACCGCTTCCTTCCCCGTCTAAACTCCCGTACTCAGCCCGGGGGGTCAGTGCGGGCTTGGCTGGTGGGATTCCACCTGGTCGCAGCCAAGCCTCTCCCTGCTTGCTAATTAATGGCTTCCCTGGGGCGCCACGCCTTCTGTAGCCGCAGGGCAGGCCGCAGGAATCAGTGGGCCTGGATCTCCGGGGTCCCACAGTTGGCAATTGGGATCCCAGGCACTCTGTCCTTTGGATTTTCCTGCTTGCCCCACCCCCAGCTCTAGCCAGACAGGTTTCCTTTTGGCTGCAGATGGGTGGGGGGGTTGCAGGTCAGGTGCCTCTAGTTCCCCCCTAGTCTTTATGCAGGCTCACTCTGATTCTCCCTCCCCCGGCAAGCCTAGGAGAGAGTTTATGCGAGTTCCCGATGTATGGGGGATGGGCTGAGTGCCACACACCTGTTTTGTTGTTGAGATCTGTCGGAGAATGGGTGGATATATCAGCTGCTCAAGATGCTGACTGCTGATTCCCTTGGTGGAGTGTCCGCTGCGGGGGATGGGACTGTACCGCTTCCTTCCCCGTCTAAACTCCCGTACTCAGCCCGGGGGGTCAGTGCGGGCTTGGCTGGTGGGATTCCACCTGGTCGCAGCCGAGCCTCTCCCTGCTTGCTAATTAATGGCTTCCCTGGGGCGCCACGCCTTCTGTAGCCGCAGGGCAGGCCGCAGGAATCAGTGGGCCTGGATCTCCGGGGTCCCACAGTTGGCAATTGGGATCCCAGGCACTCTGTCCTTTGGATTTTCCTGCTTGCCCCACCCCCAGCTCTAGCCAGACAGGTTTCCTTTTGGCTGCAGATGGGTAGGGGGGGTTGCAGGTCAGGTGCCTCTAGTTCCCCCCTAGTCTTTATGCAGGCTCACTCTGATTCTCCCTCCCCCGGCAAGCCTAGGAGAGAGTTTATGCGAGTTCCCGATGTATGGGGGATGGGCTGAGTGCCACACACCTGTTTTGTTGTTGAGATCTGTCGGAGAATGGGTGGATATATCAGCTGCTCAAGATGCTGACTGCTGATTCCCTTGGTGGAGTGTCCGCTGCGGGGGATGGGACTGTACCGCTTCCTTCCCCGTCTAAACTCCCGTACTCAGCCCGGGGGGTCAGTGCGGGCTTGGCTGGTGGGATTCCACCTGGTCGCAGCCGAGCCTCTCCCTGCTTGCTAATTAATGGCTTCCCTGGGGCGCCACGCCTTCTGTAGCCGCAGGGCAGGCCGCAGGAATCAGTGGGCCTGGATCTCCGGGGTCCCACAGTTGGCAATTGGGATCCCAGGCACTCTGTCCTTTGGATTTTCCTGCTTGCCCCACCCCCAGCTCTAGCCAGACAGGTTTCCTTTTGGCTGCAGATGGGTGGGGGGGTTGCAGGTCAGGTGCCTCTAGTTCCCCCCTAGTCTTTATGCAGGCTCACTCTGATTCTCCCTCCCCCGGCAAGCCTAGGAGAGAGTTTATGCGAGTTCCCGATGTATGGGGGATGGGCTGAGTGCCACACACCTGTTTTGTTGTTGAGATCTGTTTTGTTGTTGAGATCTGTCGGAGAATGGGTGGATATATCAGCTGCTCAAGATGCTGACTGCTGATTCCCTTGGTGGAGTGTCCGCTGCGGGGGATGGGACTGTACCGCTTCCTTCCCCGTCTAAACTCCCGTACTCAGCCCGGGGGGTCAGTGCGGGCTTGGCTGGTGGGATTCCACCTGGTCGCAGCCAAGCCTCTCCCTGCTTGCTAATTAATGGCTTCCCTGGGGCGCCACGCCTTCTGTAGCCGCAGGGCAGGCCGCAGGAATCAGTGGGCCTGGATCTCCGGGGTCCCACAGTTGGCAATTGGGATCCCAGGCACTCTGTCCTTTGGATTTTCCTGCTTGCCCCACCCCCAGCTCTAGCCAGACAGGTTTCCTTTTGGCTGCAGATGGGTGGGGGGGTTGCAGGTCAGGTGCCTCTAGTTCCCCCCTAGTCTTTATGCAGGCTCACTCTGATTCTCCCTCCCCCGGCAAGCCTAGGAGAGAGTTTATGCGAGTTCCCGATGTATGGGGGATGGGCTGAGTGCCACACACCTGTTTTGTTGTTGAGATCTGTCGGAGAATGGGTGGATATATCAGCTGCTCAAGATGCTGACTGCTGATTCCCTTGGTGGAGTGTCCGCTGCGGGGGATCGCTCTGTAATGTTTTGAACAACCAATAAAAAAAAAAAAATGTTTGCTGAGATTCCAGGAGATTCCTAGTTTTTTGGAAGCTGGGCAAGCCCTTTCAATGAAAGTGATTTTCACCAACTCCGCTTTGGGCTACATCAATAGCAAACAAACCATAGAGATAAAACTTGGAACTACATTATTGTGCCAAGTTTCAAAGAGCTAGCACAAACCGTGTTTGATTTAGAGTTCCAACCAAATGTACCCATATAGGAGAAAACACAGTGAAACGTCAAAATGAACACGGTTACTGCAAACGAACGGCTTAACATAGAAGAACGAAATTTGGTGAGCCAAGTAAGATTGGTGTAGTGATCATTACCTTAAAGTATCATCAAGATTGGGTGAAAAAACATTTGATGATATTCCAGGAGATTCGTAGTTTATTGGAAGCTGGGCAAGCCCTTTCAATGACAGTGATTTTCGCCCGTATCTGCTTTGGGCCACATCAATAGGAAACAAACCATAGAGACAGAACTTGGAACTGCTTTATTGTGCCAAGTTTCAAAGAACTAGCAGAAACCGTGTTTGATATAGAGTTCCAACTACATGTATCCATATAGGAAAAAACAGAGTGAAACCTCAAAATGAAAACGGTTACTGAAAACGAACGGTTTGACCTAGAAGAACAAAATTAGTGAGCCAAGTGGGACTTGTGTACTGATCATTACCTGAAAGTATCATCAAGATTGGGTGAAAAAACAATTGCTGAGATTCCAGGAGATTCGTAGTTTTTTGGAAGCTGGGCAAGCCCTTTCAATGAAAGTGATTTTCGCCAGTCTCTGCTTTGGGATACATCAATAGCAAACAAACCATAGAGATAGAACTTGGAACTACTTTATTGTCCCACGTTTCAAAGAGCTAGCAAAAACCGTGTTTGATTTAGAGTTCCAACTACATATACCCATATATGAGAAAACAGAGTGAAACCTCAAAATGAACACGGTTACTGCAAACGAACGGTTTAACAAAGAAAAACGAAATATGGTGAGGCAAGTAAGATTGGTGTACTGATCATTAACTGAAAGTATCATCAAGATTGGATGAAAAAACATTGGCTGAGATTTCAGGAGATTAGTAGTTTTTTGGAAGCTAGGCATGCCCTTTCAATGAAAGTGATTTTCGCCAGTCTCTGCTTTGGGCTACATCAATAGCAAACAAACCATAGAATTGGAACTACTTTATTGTGCCACGTTTCAAAGAGCTAGCACAAACCGTGTTTGATTTAGAGTTCCAACTACATGTATTCATATAGGAGAAAAGAGAGTGAACCTCAAAATGAAAACGGTTACTGCAAATGAACAGTTAAACCTAGAAGAACGAAATTTGGTGAGCCAAGAGGGACAGGTGTTCTGATCATTAATGGAAAGTATCATCAAGTTTGGGTTAAAAACATTTGCTGAGATTTCACGAGATTGTAGTTTTTTGGAAGCTGGGCAAGCCCTTTCAATGAAAGTGATTTTCGACAGTCCCTTCTTGGGCTACATCAATAGCACACAAACGATACAGATAGAACTTGGAACTACTTTATTGTGGCAAGTTTCAAACAACTAGCAAAAACCGTGTTTGATTTAAAGTTCCAATTACATGGGTCCCTATAGGAGAAAACAGAGTGAAACATCAAAATGAAAACGGTTACTGCAAATGAACGGTGTAACATAGAAGAACGAAATTTGGTGAGCCAAGTAAGATTGCTGTACTGATCATTACCTGAAAGTATCATCAAGATTTGGTGAAAAAACATTTGCTGAGATTCCAGGAGGTTCCTAGTTTTTTGGAAGCTGGGCAAGCCTTTTCAATGAAAGTGATTTTTGCCAACTCTGCTGTGGGCTACATCAATAGCAAACAAACCATAGATATAGAACTTGGAACTACTTTATTGTGCCAAGTTTCAAAGAGCTAGCACAAACCGTATTTGATTTAGAGTACCAAATACATGTATCCTTATAGGAGAAAACAGAGTGAATCCTAAAAATGAAAACGGTTTCTGCAAATGAATGGTTTAACCTAGAAGAACGAAATTTGGTGAGCCAGATAATATTGGTGTACTGATCATTACCTGAAAGTATCATCAAGATTGGGTGAAAAAATATTTGCTTAGATTTTAGGAAATTCTTAGTTTTTGGGAAGCTGGGAAAGCCCTTTCAATTAAAGTGATTTTCGCCAGTCTCTGCTTTGGGCTATATCAACAGCAAACAAACCATACAGATAGAACTTGGAACTACTTTATTGTGCCAAATTTCAAAAAGCTAGCACCAACCGTGTTTGATTTAGAGTTCCAACTAGATGTACCCATATAGGAGAAAAGACAGTGAAACGTCAAAATGAACACGGTTACTGCAAACGAACGGCTTAACATAGAAGAACGAAATTTGGGGAACCAAGTAAGATAGGTGTACTGATCATTACCTGAAAGTATCATCAAGATTGGGTGAAAAAACAATTTCTGAGATTACAGGAGATTCGTAGTTCCTTGGAAGCTAGGCAAGCCCTTTCAATGAAAGTGATTTTCGCCAGTCTCTGCTTTGGGCTACATCAATAGCAAACAAACCATAGAAATAGAACTTGGAACTACTTTATTGTGCCAAGTTTCAAAGAGCTAGCAAAAACCGTGCTTGATTTAGAGTTCCAACTACATATACCCATATAGGAGAAAACAGAGTGAAACGTCAAAAAGAACACAGTTACTGCAAACGAACGGTGTAACATAGAAGAACGAAATTTGGTGAGCCAAGTAAGATTGCTGTACTGATCATTACCTGAAAGTATCATCAATATTGGATGAAGAAACATTGGCTGAGATTTCAGGAGATTCGTAGTTTATTGTAAGCTGGGCAAGCCCTTTCAATGAAAGTGATTTTCGCCAATCTCTGCTTTGGGCTACATCAATCGCAAACAAACCATAGAAATAGAACTTGAAACTACTTTATTGTCCCAAGGTTCAAAAAGCTAGCACAAACCGTGTTTGATTTAGAGTTCCAACTACATATACCCAAATAGGAGAAAACAGAGTGAAACGTCAAAAAGAACACTGTTACTGCAAACGAAGGGTGTAACATAGAAGAACGAAATTTGGTGAGCCAAGTAAGATTGCTGTACTGATCATTAACTGAAAGTATCATCAATATTGGATGAAAAAACATTGGCTGAGATTTCAGGAGATTCGTAGTTTATTGGAAGCTGGCCAAGCCCTTTCAATGAAAGTGATTTTCGCCAGTCTCTGCCTTGGGCTACATCAATAGCAAACAAACCATAGAGATAGAAGATGGAACTACTTTATTGTGCCAAGTTTCTAAGAGGTAGCACAAACCGTTTTTGATTTAGAGTTCCAACTACATGTATCCATATAGGAGAAAACAGAGTGAAACCGAAAATGAAAACGGTTACTGCCGATGAACGGTTTAAACTAGAAGAACGAAATTTGGTGAGCCAAGTGGGACTGGTGTACTGATCATTCCTCAAAGTATCATGAAGATTGGTTAAAAAACATTTGCTGAGATTCTAGGAGATTCGTAGTTTTATGGAATCTGGGCAAGCCCTTTCAATGAAAGTGATTTTCGCCAGTCTCTGCTTTGGGCTACATCAATAGCAAACAAATTATAGAGATACAACTTGGAGCTACATTATTGTGCCGAGTTTCAAAGAGCTTGCACAAACCGTGTTTGATTTAGAGTTCCAACTACATGTATGCATATAGGAGAAAACAGAGTGAAACCTCAAAATGAAAACGATTACTGCAAATGAACGGTTTAACCTAGAAGAACGAAATTTGGTGCGCCAAGTGAAACTGGTGGACAGATCATTACCTGAAAGTATCATGAAGATTGTGTGAAAAAACATATGCTGAGTTTTCAGAAGACACGTAGTTTTTTGGAAGCTGGGCAAGCCCTTTCAATGAAAGTAATTTTCAAAAGTCTCTTCTTTGTGCTACATCAATAGCAAACAAACCATAGAGATAGAACTTGGAACTACTTTATTGTGCCAAGTTTCAAAGAGCTAGCACAAACCGTGTTTGATTTAGAGTTTCATCTACATGTATCCAAAAAGAGAAAACAGAGTGAAAGCTCAAACTGAATACGGTTACTACAAACGAACGGTTTAACCTAGAAGAATGTAATTTGGTGAGCCAAGTTGGATTGCTGTACTGATCATTACCTGAAAGTATCATAAAGATTGGGTGAAAAAACATTTCCTGAAAAATCACTTTCAATGAAAGTGATTTTTCAGAGTCTTAGCTTTGGGCTACATCAATAGCAAACAAACCATAGAGATAGAACTTGCAACTACTTTCTTGTTGCAAGTTTCAAAGAGCTAGCACAAACCGTGTTTGATATAGAGTTCCAACTACATGTATCCATATAGGAGAAAACACAGTGAAACCTCAAAATGAAAACGGTTACTGCAAACGAACGGTTAAACCTAGGGGAACTAAATTTGGTGAGCCAAGTGCGACTGGTGTACTGATCAACACCTAAAAGTATCATCAAGATTGGGTGAAAAACTTTTGCTGAGATTTCAAAATATTCGTAGTTTTTTGGAAGCTGGGCAAGCCCTTTCAATGAAAGTGATTCTCGCCAGTCTTGCTTTGGCCTTCATCAATAGCAAACAAACCATAGAGATAGAACTTGGAACTACTTTATTGTGCCAAGTTTCAAAGAGCTAGCACAAACCGTGTTTCATTAAGAGTTCCAAATACATGTATCCATATAGGAGAAAACAGAGTGAGACCTCAAAATGAAAACGGTTACTGCAAACGAACAATTTAAACTAGAAGAACAAAATTGGTGAGCAAACTCGAACTGGTGTACTGATCGTTACCTGAAAGTATCATCAAGATTGGGGGAAAAAACATTTACTGAGATTCCAGGAGATTGTAGTTTTTTGGAACCTGGGCAAGCCCTTTCAATGAAAGTGATTTTCACCAGTCTCTGTTTTAGACTACATCAATAGCAAACAAACCATAGAGATAGAACTTGGAACTACCTTATTGTGCCAAGTTTCAAAGAGTTAGCACAAACCATGTTTGATTTAGAGTTCCAACTACATGTATCCATATAGAAAAAAACAAAGTGAAAAATCAAAATGAAATCGGTTACTGAAAACAAACGGTTGAACCTAGAAGAACAAGATGTGGTGAGCCAAGAGGTGTTGGTGTACTGATCATTACCTGAAAGTACCATTAAGATTGGTGGAAAAACCTTTGCTGAGATTTCAGGTGATTCCTAGTTTTTGGAAGCTGGGAAACCCTTTTAATGAAAGTGATTTTCGCCAATCTCTGCTTTGGGATACATCAATAGCAAACAAACCATAGCGGTAGAACTTGTAAGTACATTATTTTGCCAAGCTTCAAAGAGCTACCACAAACCGTGTTTGATTTAGAGTTCCAACTACATGTATCCATATGAAAGAAAACAGAGTGAAACCTCAAAATGAGAACGGTTCCTGCAAACGAACGGTTTAACCTAGAAGAACGAAATTTGCTGAGCCAAGTAGGACTGGTGTACTGACCATTACCTGAAAGTATCATGAAGATTGGGTGAAAAAACATTTTCTGAGATTTCAGGAGATTCGTAGTTTTTTGGAAGCTGGGAGAGCCCTTTCAATGAAAGGGATTTTCGCCAGTCTCAGCTTTGGGCTAAATCAATAGCAAACAAACCATAGAGATGGAACTTGAAACTACTTTATTGTGACAAGTTTCAAAGAGCTAGCACAAACCGTGTTTGATTTAGAGTTCCAACTACATGTATCCATATAGGAGAAAACAGAGTGAAACCTCCAAATGAAAAGGGTAACTGCAAAAGAACGGTTTAACCTAGAAGAACGAAATTTGGTGAGCCAAGTAGGACTGGTGTACTGATCATTACCTTAAAGTATCATCTAGACTGGGTGAAAAAACTGTTTCTGAGGTTTCAGGAGATTCGTAGTTTTTTGGAAGCTGGGCAAGCCCTTTCAATGGAAGTGATTTTCCCCAGTCTCTGCTTTGATCTACATCAATATCAAACAAAACATAGAAATAGAACTTGAAACTACTTTATTCTGCCAAGTTTCAAAGAGCTAGCACAAACCGTGTGTGATTTGGAGTTCCAACTACATGTATCTATATAGGAGAAAAGAGAGTGAAACCTCAAAATGAAAACGGTTACATCAAACAAACGATTTAACCTAGAAGAACGAAATTTGGGGAGCCAAGTGGGACTGGTTTACTGATCATTACCTGAAAGTATCATGAAGATTGGGTGAATAAACATTTTCTGAGATTTCAGGAGATTCGTAGTTTAATGGAAGCTGGGCAAGCCCTTTAAATGAAAGAGGTTTTCGCCAGTCTCTCCTTTGGGCTACGTCAATAGCAAACAAACCATAGAGATAGAACTTGGAACTACGTTATTGTGCCAAGTTTCAAAGAGCTAGCACAAACTGTGTTTGATTTAGCATTCCAAATACATGTATCCATATAGTAGAAAATAGAGTGGAACCTCAAAATGAAAAAGGTTACTGCACACGAACGGTTTAACCTAGAAGAACGTAATTTGGTGAGCCAAGTGGGATTGGTGTACTGATCATTACCGGAAAGTATCATCAAGATTGGGTGAAAAACCATTTGCTGAGATTTCAGGAGATTTGTAGTTTTTTGGAAGCTGGGCAAGCCCTTTCAATGAAAGTGATTTTCGCCAGTCTCAGCTTCGGGCTACATCAAAATCAAACAAACCATAGAGATGGAATTTGGAACTACTTTATTGTGCCACGTTTCAAAGAGCTAGCACAAACCGTGTTTGATTTAGAATTCCAACTACATGTCACCATATAGGGGAAAACATAGTAAAACCTCAAAATAAAAACGGTTAATGCAAACGAATGGTTCAACCTAGAAGAACGAAATTTGCTGAGCCAAGTGGGACTGGTGTACTGATCATTACCTGAAAGTATCATCAAGATTGGGTGAAAAAACATTTGCTGAGATTCCAGGAGATTCTTAGTTCTTTGGAAGCTGGGCAAGCCCTTTCAATTAATGTTATTTTCGCCAGTCTCTGCTTAGGGCTACATCAATAGAAAACAAACCACAGGGATAGAACTTGAAACAACTTTATTGTGCCAAGTTTCAAAGAGCAAGCATAAACCGTATTTGATTTAGAGTTCCAACTACATGTATCCATACAGGAGAAAACAGAGTGAAAGCTAAAAATGAAAACGGTTACTGCAAACGAACGGTTTAACCTAGAATAACGAAATTTGGAGAGCCAAGTGAGACTGGTGTACTGATAATTACCTGAAAGTATTATCATGATTGGGTGAAAGAAACATTTGCTGAGATTTCAGGAGATTCGTAGTTATTTGGAAGCTGGGCAAGCCCTTTCAATTGAAGTGATTTTCGTCATTCTCTGCTTATGGCTACATCAATAGCAAACAAACCATAAAGATAGAACTTGGACTTCCTTAATTGTGCCAAGTTTCAAAGAGCTAGAACGAACCGTGTTTGATTTAGAGTTCCAACTACATGTATCCATATAGGAGAAAACAGAGTGAAACCTCATAATGAAAACGGTTACTGCAAACGAACGTTTTTACCTAGAAGAACGAAATTTGGGGAGCCAAGTGGGACTCTTGTACTTATCATTACATGAAAGTATCATCAAGATTGGTTAAAAAAAACTGTTGCTGAGATTTCAGAAGATTCGTTGTTTTTTTTGTAGTTATGCAAGCCCTTTAAATGAAAGTGATTTTCGCAAGTCTCTTCTTTGGGCTACATCAATAGCAAACAAACTATAGGGATAAAACTTGGAACTACTCTATTGTGCCATGTTTCAAAGAGCTAGCACAAACCGTGTTTGATTTAGATTTCCAAATACATGTAACCATATAGGAAAAAATAGAATGAAACCTCATAATGAAAATGGTTACTGCAAAGGAACAGTTTGACCTAGAATAACGAAATTTGGTGAGCCAAGTGGGACTCGTGTACTGATCATTACCTGAAAGTATCATCAAGATTGGTTAAAAAAACATTTGCTGAGATTACAGGAGATTCGTAGTTTTTCGGAAGCTGGGCAAGCCCTTTAAATGAAAGTGATTTTCGCCAGCCTCTGCTTTGGGCTACATCAATAGCAAACAAACCATAGAGATACAACTTGGAACTAATTTATTGTGCCAACTTTCAAAGAGCTAGCAGAAACCTTGTTTGATTTAGAATTCCTACTACATGTATCCATATTAAAAAAAAACAGAGTGAAACCTCAAAATGAAAACGGTTACTGCAAACGACGGGTTTAACCTAAAAGAATGAAATTTGGTGAGCCAAGTGGGACTGGTGTACTTATCATTACCTGAAAGTATCATAAAGTTTGGGTTAAAAAACATTTGCTGAGATTCCAGGAGATTAGTAGTTTGTTGGAAGCTTGGCAAGCCTTTCAATGAAAGTGATTTTCGCCATTCTCTGCTTTGGGCTACATCAATAGCAAACAAACCACAGGGTTAGAATTTGGAACTATGTAATTGTGCCAAGTTTCAAAAAGCTAGAACAAACCGTGTTTGATTTAGAGTTCCAACTACATGCATCCATATAGGAGAAAACACAGTGAAACCTCATAATGAAAACGGTTACTGCAAATGAACAGTTTCACCTAGAAGAACGAAATTTGGGGAGCCAAGTGGGACTGGTGTACTGATCATTACCTGAGTATCATCAAGATTGGGTGAAAAAACATTTGCTGAGATTTCAGGAGATTCTTAGTTTCCTGGAAGCTGGGCAAGCCCTTTAAATAAAAGTGATTTTCGCCAGTCTCTGCTTTGGTCTAAATGAATAGCAAACAAACCATAGAGATAGAACTTGGAACTACTTTATTGTGACAAGTTGTAAAGAGCTTGCAAAAATAGTGCTTTATTTAGAATTCCAACTACATGTATCCATATAGGAGAAAACAGAGTGAAACCTCAAAATGAAAACGCTTACTGCAAACAAACGGTTTACCCTAGAAGAATTAAATTTGGTGAGCTAAGTGGAACTAGTGTACTTATCATTGTCTGAAAGTATCATCAAGATTGGGTGAAAAAACATTTGCTTAGATTCCAGGAGATTCATAGTTTTTTGGAAGCTGGGCAAGCTCTTTCAATGAAAGTGATTTTCACCAGTCTCTGCTTTGGGATACATCAATAGCAAACAAACCATAGAGAAAGAACTTGGAACTACTTTATTGTGCAAAGTTTTAAAGAGCTAGCACAAACCGTGTTTGGTTTAGAGTTCCAACTACATGTATCCATATAGGAGAAAACAGAGTGAAACCTTTAAATGAAAACGGTTACTGCAAACGAATGGTTCAACCTAGAAGAACGAAATTTGATGAGTGAAGTAGGACTGGTGTACTGATAATTACCTGAAAGTATCATCAAGATTGGGTGAAAAAACATTTGCTGAGATTCCTGGAGATTCGTAGTTTTTTGGAACCTGGGCAAGCCCTTTCAATGAAAGTGATTTTCGGCAGTCTCTGTTTTAGACTACATCAATAGCAAACAAATCATAGAGATAGAACTTGGAACTACCTTATTGTGCCAAGTTTCAAAGAGTTAGCACAAACCGTGTTTGATTTAGAGTTCCAACTACATGTATCCCTATAGAAAAAAACAAAGTGAAAAATCAAAATGAAAACGGTTACTGAAAACAAAGGGTTGAACCTAGAAGAACAAAATGTGGTGAGCCAAGAGGTGTTGGTGTACTGATCATTACCTGAAAGTACCATTAAGATTGGTGGAAAAACCTTTGCTGATATTTCAGGAGATTCATAGTTTTTGGAAGCTGGGAAACCCTTTTAATGAAAGTGATTTACGCCAATCTCTGCTTTGGGATACATCAATAGCAAACAAACCATAGAGGTAGAACGTGGAACTACATTATTGTGCCAAGTTTCAAAGAGCTACCACAAACCGTGTTTGATTTAGAGTTCCAACTACATGTATCCATATGAAAGAAAACAGAGTGAAACCTCAAAATGAGAACGGTTACTGCAAACGAACGGTTTAACCTAGAAGAACGAAATTTGCTGAGCCAAATGGGACTGGTGTACTGACCATTACCTGAAAGTATCATGAAGATTGGGTGAAAAAACATTTTCTGAGATTTCAGGAGATTCGTAGTTTTTTGGAAGCTGGGCAAGCCCTTTCAATGAAAGTAATTTTCGCCATTCTCTGCTTTGGGCTACATCAATAGCAAACAAACCATAGAGATAGAACTTGGAACTACTTTATTGTGACAAGTTTCAAAGAGCTAGCACAAACCGTGTTTGATTTAGAGTTCCGACTACATGTATCCATATAAGAGAAAACAGAGTGAAACCTCCAAAAGAAAACGGAAACTGCAAAAGAACGGTTTAACCTAGAAGAACAAAATTTGGTGAGCCAAGTAGGACTGGTGTACTTATCATTACCTTAAAGTATCATCTAAATTGGGTGGAAAAACTGTTTCTGAGGTTTCAGGAGATTCGTAGTTTTTCGGAAGCTGGGCAAGCCCTTTCAATGAAAGTGATTTTCGCCAGTCACTGCTTTGAGCTACATCAATATCAAACAAAACATAGAGATAGAACTTGAAACTACTTTATTCTGCCAAGTTTCAAAGAGCTAGCACAAACCGTGTTTGATTTAGAGTTCCAAATACATGTATCTATATAGGAGAAAAGAGAGTGAAACCTCAAAATGAAAACGGTTACATCAAACAAACGGTTTAAACTAGAAGAACGAAATTTGGGGAGCCAAGTGGGACTGGTGTACTGATCATTACATGAAAGTATCATCACGATTGGGTGAAAAAAAAATTTGCTGAGATTCCAGGAGTTTCGTAGTTTTTTGTACGCTGGGCAAGCCCTTTCAATAAAAGTGATTTTCGCCAGTCTCTGCTTTGGGCTACATCAATATCAAACAAACCATAGAGATAGAACTCGAAACTACTTTATTGTGCCAAGTTTCATGTAGCTAGCACAAACCGTGTTTGATGTAGAGTTCCAACTACATGTATCCATATAGGAGATAACAGAGTGAAACCTCAAAATGAAAACGGTTACTGCAAACGAACGGTTTAATATAGAGGAACGAAATTTGGTGAGCCAAGTAGGACTTGTGTACTTATCATTACCCTTAAGATTCATCAAGATTGGGTGAAAAAACTGTTGCTGAGATTTCAGGAGATTCGTAGTTTTTTGGAAGCTGGACAAGCCCTTTCAATGAAAGTGATTTTCACCAGTCTCTGCTTTGGGCTACATCAATATCAAACAAACCATAGAGATAGAACTCGGAACTACTTTATTGTGCCAAGTTTCAAAGAATTAGCACAAAACGTGTTTGATGTAGAGTTCCAACTACATGTATCCATATAGGAGAAAACAGAGTGAAACCTCAACATGAAAACTGTTACTGCAAACGAACGGTTTAATCTAGAGAAACGAAATTTGGTGAGCCAATTAGTACTGGTGTACTGATCATTACCCTTAAGAATCATCAAGATTGGGTGAAAAACCTGTTGCTGAGATTTCAGGAGATTCGTAGTTTTTTGGAAGCTGGGCAAGCCCTTTATATGAAAGTGATATTCGCCAGTCTCTGCTTTGGGCTACATCAATAGCAAACAAACCATAGAGATAGAATTTGGAACTACTTTATCGTGCCAAGTTTCAAAGAGCTAGCACAAACCGTGTTTGATTTAGAATTCCAACTACATGTCACCATATAGGGGAATACATAGTGAAACCTCAAAATAAAAACGGTTACTGCAAACGAACGGTTCAACCTAGAAGAACGAAACTTGCTGAGCCAAGTGGGAATGGTGTACTGATCATTACCTGAAAGTATCATCAAGATTGGGTGAAAAAACATTTTCTGAGATTCCAGGAGATTCCTAGTTTTTTGGAGCTTGGCAAGCCCTTTCAATTAATGTTTTTTCGCCAGTCTCTGCTTTGGGCTACATCAATAGCAAACAAACCATAGGGATAGAACTTGGAACTATTTATTGTGCCAAGTTTCAAAGAGCAAGCACAAACAGTGTTTGATTTAGAGTTCCAACTACATGTATCCATACAGGAGAAAAGAGAGTGAAACCTCAATATAAAAACGGTTACTGCAAACAAACGGTTTAACCTAGAAGAACGAATTTTGGGGAGCCAAGTGGGACTGGTGTACTGATCATTACCTAAAAGTATCATCAAGATTGGGTGAAAAAACATTTGCTGAGATTCCAGGAGATTCGTAGTTTTTTGGAAGCTGGGCAAGCCCTTTTAATGAAAGTGATTTTCGCCAGTCTCTGCTTTGGGCTACATCAATAGTAAAAATACCATAGAGATAGAACTGGGAACTACTTTATTGTGCCAAGTTTCAAAGAGCTTGCAGAAACCGTGTTTGATTTAGAGTTTCAACTACATGTATCCATATAGGAGAAAACAGAGTGAAACCTCAAAATGGAAACGGTTACTGCAAACTAACGGTTTAACCTAGAAGAACGAAATTTGGGGAGCCAAGTGGGACTGGTGTACTGAACATTAGCTGAAAGTATCATGAAGATTGGGTGAATAAACATTTTCTGAGATTTCAGGAGATTCGTATTTTATGGAAGCTGGGCAAGCCCTTTAAATGAAAGTGGTTTTCGCCAGTCCCTGATTTGGGCTACATCAATAGCAAACAATCCATAGAGATAGAACTTGGAACTACTTTATTGTGCCAAGTTTCAAAGAGCTAGCACAAACCGTGTTTGATTTAGAGTTCCAAATACATGTATCCATATAGGAGAAAACAAAGTAAAACCTCAAAATTAAAACGGTTACTGCAAACGAACGGTGTAACCTCGAAGAACGAAATTTCGTGAGCCAGGTAAGATTGGTGTACTGATTATTGCCTGAAAGTATCATGAAGATTGGGTGAAAAAACATTTTCCTAGATTCAAGGATATTCGTAGTTTTTTGGAAGCTTGGCAAGCCCTTTCAATGAAAGTGATTTTCGCAAGTCTCTGCTATGGGCTACATCAATAGTAAACAAACCAAAGAGATAGAACTTGGAAATACTTTATTCTGCCAAGTTTCAAAAAGCTAGCACACACCGTGTTTGATTTAGAATTCCAACTACATGTATCCATATAGAAGAAAACAGAGAGAAACCTCAAAATGAAAACGGTTACTGCAAATGAACGGTTTAACTTAGAAGAACGAAATTTGGTGAGCCAGGTAAGATTGGTGTACTGATTATTACCTGAAAGTATCATCAAGATTGGGTGAAAAAACATTTGCTGAGATTCCAGGATATGCATAGTTTTTTGGAAGCTGGGCAAGCCCTTTCAATGAAAGTGAACTTCGCCAGTCTCTCCTTCGGGCTACATCAATAGCAAACAAACCATAGAGAGGGAACTTGCAATTACTTTATTGTCCCAAGATTCAAAGAGCTAGAACAAACCGTGTGTGATTTAGAGTTCCAACTACATGTATCCATGTAGGAGAAAACAGAGTGAAACCTCAAAATGAAAACGGTTACTGCAAACGAACGGTTAAACCTAGAAGAACGAAATTTGCTGAGCCAAATGGGACTGGTGTACTGATTATTACTTGAAAGTATCATCAAGATTGCGTGAAAAAAACATTTGCTGAGATTTCAGGAGATTTGTAGTTTTTGGAAGCTGGGAAAAAACTTTCAATGAAAGTGATTTCGCCAGTCTCTGCCTTCGGCTACGTCAATAGCAAACACACCACAGAAACAGAACTTGAAACTACTATATTTTCCCACGGTTTAAAGAGCTAGCACAAACCGTGTTTGATTTAGAGTTTCAACTACATGTATCCATATAGGAGAAACCAGAGTGAAACCACAAAATGAAAACGGTTACTGCAAACGAACGGTTTAACCTAGAGGAACGAAATTTGGTGAGCCAAGGCTGACTGGTGTACTGATCATTACCTGAAAGTATCATCAAGATTGGGTGAAAAAACTGTTGCTGAGATTTCAAGAGATTCGTAGTTTTTTGGAAACTGGGCAAGCCCTTTCAGTGAAAGTGATTTTCGCCAGTCTGTGCTTTGGGCTCAATTAATAGCAAATAAATCATAGAGATAGAACTTGGAACTACTTTATTGTGCCAAGTTTCAAAGAGCTAGCAGAACCCGTATTTGATTTAGAGTTCCAACTACATGTATCCATATAGGAGAGAACAGAGTGAAACCTCAAAATGAAAACGGTTACAGAAAACGAACGGTTTAACCTAGTAGAACGAAATTTTGTGAGCCAAGTGGGCTTGGTGTACTGTTCATTAACTGAAAGTATCATCAAGATTGCGTGAAAAAACATTTGCTGAGATTTCAGGAGATTCGTACTTTTTTTGAAGCTGGGCAAGCCCTTTCGGTGAAAGTGATTTTCACCAGTCTCTGCTTTGGGCTACATCAATAGCAAACAAACCATAGAGATAGAACTTGAAACTACTTTATTGTGTCAGGTTTCAAAGTGCTAGCACAAACCGTGTTTGATTTAGAGTTCCAATTACATGTATCCATATAGGAGAAAACAGAGTGAAACCTCAGAATGAAAACGGTTACTGCAAATGAACGGTATAACCTAGAGGAAGAAAATTTGGTGAGCTTAGTAGGACTGGAGTACTGATCATTACTTGAAAGTATCATCAAGATTGGGTGAAAAAAGTGTTGCTGCGATTTCAGTAGATTCTTATTTTTTTGGAAGCTGGGCAAGTCCTTTCAATGAAAGTGATTTTCGCCAGTCTCTGATTCCAGCTACATCAATAGCAAACAAACCATAGATAGAACTTGGAAGTACTTTGTTGTGCCAAGTTTCAAAGAGCTAGCACATTGTTTGATTTAGAGTTCCAACTACATGTATCCATATAGGAGAAAACAGAGTGAAACCTGCAAATGAAAACAGTTACTGCAAACAAACGGTTTAGCCTAGAAGAACAAAATTTGGGGAGCCAAGTGGGACTAGTGTACTGATCATTACCAGAAAGTATCAACAAGTTTGGGTGAAAAAACATTTGCTGAGATTCCAGGAGATTCGTAGTTTTTTGGAAGCTGGGCAAGCCCTTTCAATGAAAGTTATTTTCGCCATTCTCTGCTTAGGGCTACATCAATAGCAAAGAAACCACAGGGATACAACTTGGAACTACTTTATTGGTGCCAAGTTTCAAAGAGCTAGCACAAACCGTTTTTGATTTAGAGTTCCAACTACATGTATCCATATAGGAGAAAACAGAGTGAAACCTCAAAATGAAAATAATTACTGAAAACGAACGGTTAACTTAGAAGAACGAAATTTGGTGAGCCATGTGGGACTGGTGTACTGATCATTACCTGAAAGTATCATCAAGATTTGGTGAAAAAACATTTGCTGAGATTTCAGGAGATACATAGTTTTTTGGAAGCTGGGAGAGCCCTTTCAATGAAAGGGATTTTCGCCAGTCTCTGCTTTGGGCTACATCAATAGCAAACAAACCATAGAGATAGAACATAAAACTACTTTATTGGGCCAAGTTTCAAAGAGCTAGCACAAACCGTGTTTGATTTAGAGTTCCAACTACGTGTATCCATATAGGAGTAAACAGAGTGAAACCTGAAAATGAAAATGGTTACTGCAAACGAAAGGTTTAACCTCGATGAACAGAATTTGGTGAGACAAGTGGGACTGGTGTACTGATCATTACCTGAATGTATCATCAAGATTGGTTAAAAAAACATTTCCTGAGATTTCAGGAGTTTCGTAGTCTTTTGGAAGCTCGGCAAGCCCTTTCAATGAAAGTGGGTTTCAACAGTCTCTGCTTTGGGCTACATAAATAGCAAACAAACCGTAGAGATAGAACTTGGAACTACTTCATTGTGCCAAGTTGCAAAGAGCTAGCACAAACCGTATTCGATTTAGAGTTCCAAATACATGTATCCATATAGGAGAAAACAGAGTGAAACCTCAAAATGAAAACGGTTACTGCAAACGAACGGTTTAACCTAGAAGAACGAAATTTTGGAGCCAAGTGGGACTAGTGGACTGATCATTACCAGAAAGTATCATCAAGATTAGATGAAAAAACATTTGCTGAGATTTCAGCAGATTCGTAGTTTTTTGGAAGCTGGGCAAGCCCTTTCAATGAAAGAGATTTTCGCAGTCTCTGCTTTGGGCTACATCAATAGCAAACAAACCATAGAGATAGAACTTGGAACTACTTTATTGTGCAAAGTTTCTAAAAGCAAGCAGAAACCGTGTTTGATTTAGAGTTCAAACTACATGTATCCATATAGAAGAAAACAGAGTGAAACCTCCAAATAAAAACTGTTACTGCAAACGAATGGTTTAACCTAGAAGAACGAAATTTAGTGGGCCATGTGGGACTGGTGTACTGATCATTACCGGATAGTATCATGAAGATTGGTTGAAAAAACATTTTCTGAAATTCCAGGAGATTCGTAGTTTTTTTTTTTGAAGCTGGGCATGCCCTTTAATAGAAAGTGATTTTCGCCAATCTGTTTTGGGCTACATCATTAGCAAAAAAACTATAGAGATAGAACTTGGAACTACTTTATTGTGCCAAGTTTCAAAGAGCTAGCTCGAACCGTGTTTGATTTAGAGTTCCAACTACATGTACCTATATAGGAGAAAACAGAGTGAAACCACAATATGAAAACGGTTACTGCAAATGAACGGTTTAACCTAGAAGAACCAAATTTGGTGAGCCAAGTGGGACTGGTGTAGTGATCATAACCTGAACGTATCATCAATATTGGGTGAAAAAAATTTGCTGAGATTTCAGGAGATTCGTAGTTTTTTTTTTTTTTTTTTTTTAGAGAGTGAGAGAGGAGAGAGAGAGAGAGAGAGAGAGAGAGAGAGAGAGAGAGAAACAGAGAGAGAGTGAATTTTTTTTAATATATAATTTTTTTGTTTTCAGCGGACACAACATCTTTGTTGGTATACAGTGCTGAGAATCGAACCCGGGCTGTACGCATGCCAGGCGAGTGGGCTACCACTTAAGCCACATTCCCAGTTCAGATTTGTAGTTTTTTGGAAGCTGGCAAGCCCTTTCAATGAAAGTGGTTTTCGCCAGTCTCTGCTTTGGGTTACATCAATAGCAAAAAAAACCATAGAGATAGAACTTGGAACTACTTTATTGTGCCAAGTTTCAAAGAGCTAGCACAAACCGTATTTTATTTAGAGTTCCAACTACGTGTATCCATATAGAAGAAAACAGAGTGAGACCTCATAATGAAAATGGTTACGTCAAACGAACGGTTTAACCTAGAAGAACGAAATTTGGTGAGCCAAGTAGGACTGGTGTACTGATCATTATCTGATAGTATCATCAAGATTTGTGAAAAAACATTTGCTGAGATTCCAGGAGATTCGTTTTTTTTTTGAAGTTATGCAAACCCTTTAAATGAAAGTGATTTTTGCAAGTCGCTTCTTTGGGCTACATCAACAGCAAACAAACCACAAAGTTAAAACTTGGAACTACTCTATTGTGCCATGTTTCAAAGAGCTAGCACAAACCGTGTTTGATTTAAAGTTCCAAATACATGTAACCATATAGGAAAAAATAGAATGAAACCTCATAATGACAACGGTTACTGCAAACGAACTGTTTGACCTAGAAGAACGAAATTTGGTGAGCCAGGTGGGACTCGTGTACTGATCATTACCTGAAAGTATCATCAAGATTGGTTTAAAAAACATATGCTGAGATTACAGGAGATTCGTAGTTTTTTGGAAGCTGGGCAAGCCCTTTCAATGAAAGTGATTTTCGCCAGTCTCTGCTTGGGATACATCAATAGCAAACAAACCATAGAGATAGAACTTGGAACTACTTTATTGTGCCAAGTTTCAAAGAGCTAGCAGAAACCGTGTTTGATTTAGAATTCCTACTACATGTATCCATATAAAAAAAAACAGAGTGAAACCTGAAAATGAAAACTGTTACTGCAAACGAATGGTTTAACCTAGAAGAACGAAATTTGCTGAGCCAAGTAGGACTGGTGTACTGACCATTACCTGAAAGTATCACGAAGATTGGGTGAAAAAACATTTGGTAAGATTTCAGGAGATTCGTAGTTTTTTTAAAAGCTGGGCAAGCCCTTTCAATGAAAGGGATTTTCGCCAGTCTCTGCTTTGGGCTACATCAATAGCAAACAAACCATAGAGATAGAACTTGGAACTACTTTATTGTGACAAGTTTCAAAGAGCTAGCACAAACCGTGTTTCATTTTGAGTTCCAAATACATGTATCCATATAGGAGAAAGGAGAGTGAAACCTCAAAATGAAAACGGTTACTGAAAATGAACACTTTAACTTAGAAGAACAAAATTTGGGGAGCCAAGTGAAAATGGTGTACTGATCATTACCTGAAAGTATCATGAAGATTGGGGTGAAAACACATTTGGTAAGATTTCAGGAGATTCGTAGTTTTTTAAAAGCTGGGCAAGCCCTTTAAATGAAAGTGATTTTCGCAAGTCTCTGCTTTGTCTACATCAATAGCAAACAAACCATAAAGATAGAACTTGAAACTACTTTATTGTGCCAAGTTTCAAAGAGCTATCACAAACCGTGTTTATTTAGAGTTTCAACTACATGTCACCATAGAGGGAAAACATAGTGAAACCTCAAAATATAAACGGTTACTGCAAACGAATGGTTCAACCTAGAAGAACGAAATTTGCTGAGCCAGGTGGGACTGGTGTACTGATCATTACCAGAAAGTATCATCAAGATTGGGTGAAAAAACATTTGCTGAGATTCCAGGAGGTTCGTAGTTCTTTGGAAGCTGGGCAAGCCCTTTCAATTAATGTTATTTTCGCCAGTCTCTGCTTTGGGCTACATCAATAGAAAACAAACCATAGGGATAGAACTTGGAACTACTTTATCGTGCCAAGTTTCAAAGAGCAAGCACAAACCGTGTTTGATTTAGAGTTCCAAATACATGTATCCATACAGGAGAAAACTGAGTGAAACATCAATATAAAAACGGTTACTGCAAACGAACGGTTTATCCTAGAAGAACGAAATTTGGGGAGCCAAGTGGGACTGGTGTACTTATCATTACCTGAAAGTATCATCAAGATTGGATGAAAAAACATTTGCTGATATTCCAGGAGATTCGTAGATTTTTGAATCTGGGCAAGCCCTTTCAATGAAAGTGATTTTCGCCAGGCTCTGCTTTGGGCTACATCAATATCAAACAAACCATAGAGATAGAACTCGGAACTACTTTATTGTGCCAAGTTTCAAAGAATTAACACAAACCGTGTTTGATGTAGAGTTCCAACTACATGTATCCATAAAGGAGAAAACAGAGTGAAACCTAAAAATGAAAACGGTTACTGCAAACGAACGGTTTAATCTAGAGGAACGAAATATGGTGAGCCAAGTAGGACTGGAGTACTGATCATTACCCTTAAGAATCATCAAGATTGGGTGAAAAGCCTGTTGCTGAGATTTCAGGAGATTCGTAGTTTTTTGAAAGCTAGGCAAGCCCTTTCAATGAAAGTGATTTTCGCCAGTCTCTGCTTTGGGCTACATCAATAGCAAACAAACCATAGAGATAGAATTTGGAACTACTTTATTCTGCAAGTTTCAAAGAGCTAGCACAAACCGTGTTTGATTTAGAATTCCAACTACATGTCACCATATAGGGGAATACATAGTGAAACCTCAAAATAACAACGATTACTGCAAACGAACGGTTCAACCTAGAAGAACGAAATTTGCTGAGCCAAGTGGGACTGGTGTACTGATCATTACCTGAAAGTATCATCAAGATTGGGTGAAAAAACATTTTCTGAGATTTCAGAAGATTCCTAGTTTTTGGAAGCTTGGCAAGCCCTTTCAATGAAAGAGATTTTCGCCAGTCTCTGCTTTGGGCTACATCAATAGCAAAAAAACCATAGAGATAGAAATTGGAACTACTTCATTGTGCCAAGGTTCAAAGAGCTAGCTCAAACCGTGTTTGATGTAGAGTTCCAACTACATGTATCCATATAGGAGAAAACAGAGTGAAACCTCAAAATGAAAACAGTTACTGCAAACGAACGGTTTAATCTAGAGGAACGAAATTTGGTGAGCCAAGTAGGACTGCTGTACTGATCTTTACCCTTAAGAATCATCAAGATTGGGTGAAAAACCTGTTGCTGAGATTTCAGGAGATTCGTAGTTTTTTGGAAGCTGGGCAAGCCCTTTCAATGAAAGTGATATTCGCCAGTCTCTGCTTTGGGCTACATCAATAGCAAACAAACCATAGAGATAGAACTTGAAAACTACATTATTGTGCCAAGTTTCAAAGCACTTGCACAAACCGTGTTTTATTTAGAGTTTCAACTACATGTATCCATATAGAAGAAAACAGAGTGAAACCTCAAAATGAAAAGGGTTACTGCAAACGAATGGTTCAACCTAGAAAAACGAAATTTTGGCATCCAAGTGAGACTGGTGTACTGATCATTACCTGAAAGTATCATGAAGATTGGGTAAAAAAACATTTTCTGAGATTTCAGGAGATTCGTAGTTTTTTGAAAGCTGGGCAAGCCCTTTCAATGAAAGTGATTTTTGCCAGTCTCTGCTTTGGGCTACATCAATAGCAAATAAACCAATGAGATAGAAATTTAAACTACTTTATTGTGCCAAGTTTCAAAGAGCTAGCACAAACCGTGTTTGATTTAGAGTTCCAACTACATGTATCCATATAGGAGAAAACAGAGTGAATCCTCAAAATAAAAACGGTTACTGCAAACGAACGGTTTAACCTTGAATAACGAAATTTGGTGAGACAAGTGGCTCTGGTGTACTCATCATTACCTCAAAGTATCATCAAGATTGGGTAAAAAAACATTTGCTGAGATTCCAGGAGATTTGTAGTTTTTTGGAAGCTGGGCAAGCCCTTTCAATGAAAGTGATTTTCGTTAGTCTCTGCTTTGGGCTACATAAATAGCAAACAAACCACAGGGATAGTACTTGGAACTACTTTATTGTGCCACGTTTCACGGAGGTAGCACAAACTGTGTTTGATTTAGAGTTCCAACTACATGTATCCATATAGGAGGAAACAGAGTGAAACCTCAAAATGAAAATGGTTACTGCAAACGAACGGTTTTACCTAGAAAAACGAAATTTGGTGAACCAACCTGGGATTGGTGTACTAATCATTACCTGAAAGTATCATCAAGATTGGGTGAAAAAACCTTTGCTGAGATTCCAGGACATTCGTAGTTTTTTTGAAGCTGGGCAAGCCATTTAAATGAAAGTGACTTTTGCCAGTCTCTGCTTTGGGCTACATCAGTAGCAAACAAACCATAGAGATAGAACGTGGAACTACTTTATTGTGCCAAGTTTCAAGGAGCTAGCACAAACCGTGTTTGACTTAGAGTTCCAAATACATGTATCCATATTGGAGAAAACAGAGTGACACCTCAAAATGAAAACGGTTACTGCAAACGAATGGTTTAACTTAGAAGAACGAAATTTGGTGAGCCAAGTTAGACTGGTGTACTGATTATTACCTGAATGTATCATAAAGATTGGGTGAAAAAACATTTCCTGATTCCAGGAGATTCGTAGTTTTTTGGAAGCTGGGCAAGCCCTTTCAATGAAAGACATTTTCGCCAGTCTCTACTTTGGGCTACATCAAAAGCAAACAAACCATAGAGATAGAACTTGGAGCTACTTTATTGTCCCACGTTTCCAAGAGCTAGCACAAACCGTGTTTGATTTAGAGTTCCAAATACATGTATCCTTATAGGAGAAACCAGAGTGAAACCTCAAAATGAAAACGGTTACTGCAAACGAACGGTTTAACTTAGAAGAACGAAATTCGGTGAGCCAAGTGGGACTGGTGTACTGATCATTACCTGAAAGTATCATCAAGATTGGGTAAAAAAACATTTGCTCTAATTCCAGGAGATTCATAGTTTTTTGAATGCTGGTCAAGCCCTTTCAATGCAAGTGATTTTCGCCAGTCTCTGCTTTGGGCTACATCAATAGCAAACAAACCATAGAAATAGAACTTGGAACTACTTTATTGTGCCAAGTTTCAAAGAGCTAGCACAAACCGTGTTTGATTTAGAGTTCCAAGTACATGTATGCATATAGAAGAAAACAGAGGAAAACCGCAAAATGAAAACGGTTACTGCAAACGAACCGTTTAACGTACAAGAACGAAATTTGGTGAGCCAAGTGGGACTGGTGTAGTGATCATTAATTGGAAGTATTATCAAGATTGGTTGAAAAAACATTTGCTAATATTCAAGGAGATTCCTAGTTTTTGGAAACTGTGCAAGTTCTTTCAATGAAAGTGATTTTTACAAGTCTCTTCTTTGGGCTACATCAATAGCAAACAAACAATAGAGATAGAACTTGGAACTAGTTTATTGTGCCAAGTTTCAAAGAGCTAGCACAAACCGTGTTTGTTTTAGAGTTCCAACTACATGTATTTATATAGGAGAAAACAAAGTGAAACCTAAAAATTAAAATGGTTACTGCAAACGAACGGTTTAACCTAGAAGAACGAAATTCGGTGAGCCAAGTGGGAATTGTGTACTTATCATTACCTAAAAGTATCATCAAGATTGGGTGGAAAAACATTTGCTGAGATTTCAGGAGATTCGTAGTTTTTGGGAACCTGGGCAAGCCCTTTCAATGAAAGTGATTTCGCCAGTCTCTGCTTTGGGCTACATCAATAGAAAACAAACCTTTAAGATAGAACTTGGAACTGTTTTCTTGTGCCATGTTTCAAAGAGCTAGCACAAACCGTGTTTGATTTAGAGTTCCAACTACATGTATCCATATAGGAGATAACAGAGTGAAACCTCAAAATGAAAATGGTTACTGCAAATGAATGGTTTAACCTAGAAGAACGAAATTTGGTGAGCCAAGTGGGAGTGGTATACTGAATATGACCTGAAAGTATCACGAAGATTGGGTGAAACGACATTTGCTGAGATTCCAGGAGATTCGTAGTTTTTTGGAACCAGGGCAAAGCCCTTTCAATGAAAGTGATTTTCGCCAGTCTCTGCTTTGGGCTACATCAATAGCAAACAAACCATAGAGATAGAACTTGGAACTACTTTATTGTGCCAAGTTTCAAAGAGCTAGAAAAACTCGTGTTTGATTTAGAGTTCAAAATACATGTATCCATATAGGAGAATATGGAGTGACACCTCAAAATGAAAACGGTTACTGCAAACGAACGGTTAATCCTAGAAGAACGATATTCGGTGAGCCAAATAAGACTAATGTCCTGATCATTATCTGAAAGTATCATTAAGATTCGGTGAAAAAACATTTGCTGAGATTCCAGGAGATTTTTGGAAGCTGGGCAACCCCTTTGAATGAAAGTGATTTTCGCCAGTCTCTGCTTTGGGCTACATCAATAGCAAATAAACCATTGAGATAGAAATTTAAACTACTTTATTGTGCCAAGTTTCAAAGAGCTAGCACAAACCGTGTTTGATTTAGAGTTCCAAATACATGTATCCACATAGGAAAAAACAGAGTGAAACCTCAATATGAAAACCGTTACTGCAAACGAGCAGTTTAACCTAGACGGACGAAATTTGGTGAGCCAAGTGGGACTGGTGTACTGATCATTACCTGAAGTATAAACAAGATTGGGTAAAAAAATTTGCTGAGATTTCAGGAGATTCGTAGTTTTTTGGAAGCTGGGCAAGCCCTTTCAATGAAAGTGATTTTCGCCAGTCTCTGCTTTGGGCTACATCAATAGCAAACAAACCATAGAGATAGAACTTGTAACTACATTATTTTGCCAAGTTTCAAAGAGCTAGCACAAACCGTGTTTGATTTAGAGTTCCAACTACATGTATCCATATAGGAGAAAACAGAGTGAAACCTCAAAATAAAAACGGTTACTGCAAACCAACGGTTTAACCTTGAATAACGAAATTTGGTGAGACAAGTGGCTCTGGTGTACTCATCATTACCTCAAAGTATCATCAAGATTGGGTAAAAAAAACATTTGCTGAGATTCCAGGAGATTTGTAGTTTTTTGGAAGCTGGGCAAGCCCTTTCAATGAAAGTGATTTTCGTTAGTCTCTGCTTTGGGCTACATAAATAGCAAACAAACCACAGGGATAGTACTTGGAACTACTTTATTGTGCCACGTTTCACGGAGGTAGCACAAACTGTGTTTGATTTAGAGTTCCAACTACATGTATCCATATAGGAGGAAACAGAGTGAAACCTCAAAATGAAAATGGTTACTGCAAACGAACGGTTTTACCTAGAAAAACGAAATTTGGTGAACCAACTGGGATTGGTGTACTAATCATTACCTGAAAGTATCATCAAGATTGGGTGAAAAAACCTTTGCTGAGATTCCAGGACATTCGTAGTTTTTTTGAAGCTGGGCAAGCCATTTAAATGAAAGTGACTTTTGCCAGTCTCTGCTTTGGGCTACATCAGTAGCAAACAAACCATAGAGATAGAACGTGGAACTACTTTATTGTGCCAAGTTTCAAGGAGCTAGCACAAACCGTGTTTGACTTAGAGTTCCAAATACATGTATCCATATTGGAGAAAACAGAGTGACACCTCAAAATGAAAACGGTTACTGCAAACGAATGGTTTAACTTAGAAGAACGAAATTTGGTGAGCCAAGTTAGACTGGTGTACTGATTATTACCTGAATGTATCATAAAGATTGGGTGAAAAAACATTTCCTGATTCCAGGAGATTCGTAGTTTTTTGGAAGCTGGGCAAGCCCTTTCAATGAAAGACATTTTCGCCAGTCTCTACTTTGGGCTACATCAAAAGCAAACAAACCATTAAGATAGAACTTGGAACTATTTTCCTGTGCCATGTTTCAAAGAGCTAGCACAAACCGTGTTTGATTTAGAGTTCCAACTACATGTATTCATATAGGAGAAAACAGAGTGAAACCTCAAAATGAAAATGGTTACTGCAAACGAACGGTTTAACCTAGAAGAACGAAATTTGGTGAGCCAAGTGGGAGAGGTGTAGTGAATATGACCTGAAAGTATCATCAAGATTGGGTGAAAAAACATTTTCTGAGATTTCAGAAGATTCCTAGTTTTTTGGAAGCTTGGCAAGCCCTTTCAATGAAAGAGATTTTCGCCAGTCTCTGCTTTGGGCTACATCAATAGCAAAAAAACCATAGAGATAGAAATTGGAACTACTTCATTGTGCCAAGGTTCAAAGAGCTAGCTCAAACCGTGTTTGATGTAGAGTTCCAACTACATGTATCCATATAGGAGAAAACAGAGTGAAACCTCAAAATGAAAACAGTTACTGCAAACGAACGGTTTAATCTAGAGGAACGAAATTTGGTGAGCCAAGTAGGACTGCTGTACTGATCTTTACCCTTAAGAATCATCAAGATTGGGTGAAAAACCTGTTGCTGAGATTTCAGGAGATTCGTAGTTTTTTGGAAGCTGGGCAAGCCATTTAAATGAAAGTGACTTTTGCCAGTCTCTGCTTTGGGCTACATCAGTAGCAAACAAACCATAGAGATAGAACGTGGAACTACTTTATTGTGCCAAGTTTCAAGGAGCTAGCACAAACCGTGTTTGACTTAGAGTTCCAAATACATGTATCCATATTGGAGAAAACAGAGTGACACCTCAAAATGAAAACGGTTACTGCAAACGAATGGTTTAACTTAGAAGAACGAAATTTGGTGAGCCAAGTTAGACTGGTGTACTGATTATTACCTGAATGTATCATAAAGATTGGGTGAAAAACATTTCCTGATTCCAGGAGATTCGTAGTTTTTTGGAAGCTGGGCAAGCCCTTTCAATGAAAGACATTTTCGCCAGTCTCTACTTTGGGCTACATCAAAAGCAAACAAACCATTAAGATAGAACTTGGAACTATTTTCCTGTGCCATGTTTCAAAGAGCTAGCACAAACCGTGTTTGATTTAGAGTTCCAAGTACATGTATGCATATAGAAAGAAAACAGAGGAAAACCGCAAAATGAAAACGGTTACTGCAAACGAACCGTTTAACGTACAAGAACGAAATTTGGTGAGCCAAGTGGGACTGGTGTAGTGATCATTAATTGGAAGTATTATCAAGATTGGTTGAAAAAACATTTGCTAATATTCAAGGAGATTCCTAGTTTTTTGGAAACTGTGCAAGTTCTTTCAATGAAAGTGATTTTTACAAGTCTCTTCTTTGGGCTACATCAATAGCAAACAAACAATAGAGATAGAACTTGGAACTAGTTTATTGTGCCAAGTTTCAAAGAGCTAGCACAAACCGTGTTTGTTTTAGAGTTCCAACTACATGTATTTATATAGGAGAAAACAAAGTGAAACCTAAAAATTAAAATGGTTACTGCAAACGAACGGTTTAACCTAGAAGAACGAAATTCGGTGAGCCAAGTGGGAATTGTGTACTTATCATTACCTAAAAGTATCATCAAGATTGGGTGGAAAAACATTTGCTGAGATTTCAGGAGATTCGTAGTTTTTGGGAACCTGGGCAAGCCCTTTCAATGAAAGTGATTTTCGCCAGTCTCTGCTTTGGGCTACATCAATAGAAAACAAACCTTTAAGATAGAACTTGGAACTGTTTTCTTGTGCCATGTTTCAAAGAGCTAGCACAAACCGTGTTTGATTTAGAGTTCCAACTACATGTATCCATATAGGAGATAACAGAGTGAAACCTCAAAATGAAAATGGTTACTGCAAATGAATGGTTTAACCTAGAAGAACGAAATTTGGTGAGCCAAGTGGGAGTGGTATACTGAATATGACCTGAAAGTATCACGAAGATTGGGTGAAACGACATTTGCTGAGATTCCAGGAGATTCGTAGTTTTTTGGAACCAGGGCAAGCCCTTTCAATGAAAGTGATTTTCGCCAGTCTCTGCTTTGGGCTACATCAATAGCAAACAAACCATAGAGATAGAACTTGGAACTACTTTATTGTGCCAAGTTTCAAAGAGCTAGAAAAACTCGTGTTTGATTTAGAGTTCAAAATACATGTATCCATATAGGAGAATATGGAGTGACACCTCAAAATGAAAACGGTTACTGCAAACGAACGGTTAATCCTAGAAGAACGATATTCGGTGAGCCAAATAAGACTAATGTCCTGATCATTATCTGAAAGTATCATTAAGATTCGGTGAAAAAACATTTGCTGAGATTCCAGGAGATTTTTGGAAGCTGGGCAACCCCTTTGAATGAAAGTGATTTTCGCCAGTCTCTGCTTTGGGCTACATCAATAGCAAATAAACCATTGAGATAGAAATTTAAACTACTTTATTGTGCCAAGTTTCAAAGAGCTAGCACAAACCGTGTTTGATTTAGAGTTCCAAATACATGTATCCACATAGGAAAAAACAGAGTGAAACCTCAATATGAAAACCGTTACTGCAAACGAGCAGTTTAACCTAGACGGACGAAATTTGGTGAGCCAAGTGGGACTGGTGTACTGATCATTACCTGAAAGTATAAACAAGATTGGGTAAAAAAATTTGCTGAGATTTCAGGAGATTCGTAGTTTTTTGGAAGCTGGGCAAGCCCTTTCAATGAAAGTGATTTTCGCCAGTCTCTGCTTTGGGCTACATCAATAGCAAACAAACCATAGAGATAGAACTTGTAACTACATTATTTTGCCAAGTTTCAAAGAGCTAGCACAAACCGTGTTTGATTTAGAGTTCCAACTACATGTATCCATATAGGAGAAAACAGAGTGAAACCTCAAAATAAAAACGGTTACTGCAAACCAACGGTTTAACCTTGAATAACGAAATTTGGTGAGACAAGTGGCTCTGGTGTACTCATCATTACCTCAAAGTATCATCAAGATTGGGTAAAAAAAACATTTGCTGAGATTCCAGGAGATTTGTAGTTTTTTGGAAGCTGGGCAAGCCCTTTCAATGAAAGTGATTTTCGTTAGTCTCTGCTTTGGGCTACATAAATAGCAAACAAACCACAGGGATAGTACTTGGAACTACTTTATTGTGCCACGTTTCACGGAGGTAGCACAAACTGTGTTTGATTTAGAGTTCCAACTACATGTATCCATATAGGAGGAAACAGAGTGAAACCTCAAAATGAAAATGGTTACTGCAAACGAACGGTTTTACCTAGAAAAACGAAATTTGGTGAACCAACTGGGATTGGTGTACTAATCATTACCTGAAAGTATCATCAAGATTGGGTGAAAAAACCTTTGCTGAGATTCCAGGACATTCGTAGTTTTTTTGAAGCTGGGCAAGCCATTTAAATGAAAGTGACTTTTGCCAGTCTCTGCTTTGGGCTACATCAGTAGCAAACAAACCATAGAGATAGAACGTGGAACTACTTTATTGTGCCAAGTTTCAAGGAGCTAGCACAAACCGTGTTTGACTTAGAGTTCCAAATACATGTATCCATATTGGAGAAAACAGAGTGACACCTCAAAATGAAAACGGTTACTGCAAACGAATGGTTTAACTTAGAAGAACGAAATTTGGTGAGCCAAGTTAGACTGGTGTACTGATTATTACCTGAATGTATCATAAAGATTGGGTGAAAAAACATTTCCTGATTCCAGGAGATTCGTAGTTTTTTGGAAGCTGGGCAAGCCCTTTCAATGAAAGACATTTTCGCCAGTCTCTACTTTGGGCTACATCAAAAGCAAAAAAACCATTAAGATAGAACTTGGAACTATTTTCCTGTGCCATGTTTCAAAGAGCTAGCACAAACCGTGTTTGATTTAGAGTTCCAACTACATGTATTCATATAGGAGAAAACAGAGTGAAACCTCAAAATGAAAATGGTTACTGCAAACGAACGGTTTAACCTAGAAGAACGAAATTTGGTGAGCCAAGTGGGAGAGGTGTAGTGAATATGACCTGAAAGTATCATGAAGATTGGGTGAAAAAACATTTGCTGAGATTCCAGGAGATTCGTAGTTTTTTGGAACCAGGGCAAGCCCTTTCAATGAAAGTGATTTTCGCCATTCTCTGCTTTGGGCTACATCAATAGCAAACAAACCATAGAGATAGAACTTGGAACTACTTTATTGTGCCAAGTTTCAAAGAGCTAGCAAAACTCGTGTTTGATTTAGAGTTCCAAATACATGTATCCATATAGGAGAATATAGAGTGACACCTCAAAATGAAAACGGTTACTGCAAACGAACGGTTAATCCTAGAAGAACGAAATTTGGTGAGCCAAATACGACTGGTGTTCTGATCATTATCTGAAAGTATCATTAAGTTTGGGTGAAAAAACTTTTGCTGAGATTCCAGGAGATTCATAGTTTTTTGGAAGCTGGGCAACCCCTTTGAATGAAAGTGATTTTCGCAGGTCTCTGCTTTGGGCTACATCAATAGCAAACAAACCAAAAAGATAGAAATAGAACTACTTTACAGTGGCAAGTTCCAAAGAGCAAGCACAAACCGTGTTTGATTTAGAGTTCCACATACATGTATCCATATAGTAGAAAACAGAGTGAAACCTCAAAATGAAAACAGTTACTGCCAACGAACGGTTTAACCTAGAAGAACGAAATTTCGTGAGCCAAGTGAAACTGGTGTTCTTATCATTACCTGAAAGTATCATCAAGATTGCGTGAAAAAACATTTGCTGAGATTTCAGGAGATTCGTAGTTTTTTGGAACCTGGGCAAGCCCTTTTAATGAAAGTGATTTTCGCCAGTCTCTGCTTTGGGCTACATCAATAGCAAACAAACCATAGAGATAGAACTTGGAACTACTTTATTGTGCCAAGTTTCAAAGAGCTAGCAGAAACCGTGTTTTATTTATAATTCCAACGACATGTATCCATATAGCAGAAAACAGAGTGAAACCTCAAAATGAAAATGGTTACTGCAATCGAACAGTTTAAACTAGAAGAATGAAATTTAGTTAGCCACGTGGGACTGGTGTACTGATCATTACCTGAATGTATCAGCAAGATTGGGTGAAAACCATTTGCTGAGAATCCAGGAGATTCATAAGTTTTTGGAAGCTAGGCAAGTCCATTCAATTAAAGTGATTTTGGCCAGTCTCTGCTTTGGGCTACATCAATAGCAAACACGCCATAGAGATAGAACTTGAAACTACTTTATTGTGCCAAGTTTCAAAGAGCTAGCACAAACCGTGTTTGATTTAGGGTTCCAACTACTTATATCCATTTAGGAGAAAAAAGAGTGAAAACTTAAAAATGAAAACACTTACTGCCAACGAACGGTTAACCTAGAAGAATGAAATTTGGTGAGCCAAGTGGGATTGGTGTCCTGATCATTACCTGAAAGTATCATCAAGTTTGGGTGAAAAAACATTTGCTGAGATTTCAGGAGATTCGTAGTTTTTTGGAAGCTGGGAAAGCTTTTTGAATTAAAGTGATTTTCGCCAGTCTCTGCTTTGGGCTACATCAATAGCAAACAAACCATAGAGATAGAACTTCGAACTGCTTTATTGTGCCAAGTTTCAAAGAGCTAGCAGTAACCGTGTTTGACTTAGAGTTCCAACAACATGTATCCATAAAGGAGAAAACAAAGTGAAATCTAAATATGAACACGGTTATTGCAAACGAACGGTTTAACCTAGAAGAACAAAATTTGGTGAGCCAAGTGGGATTCGTTTATTGGTCATTACTGATTGTATCATAAAGATGGGGTGAAAAAATATTTGCTGAGATTTCAGGAGATTCATAGTTATTTGGAACCTGGGAAAGCCCTTTCAATGAAAGTGATTTTCGCCAGTCTATGCTTTGGGCTACATCAATAGCACAAGAATCATAGAGATAGAACATGGAACTACTTTATTTTGACAAGTTTTAAAGAGCTAGCACAAAACGTGTTTTATTTAGAGCTCCAACTACATGTATCCATATAGTAGAAAACAGAGTGAAACCTTAAAATGAAAACGGTTACTGAAAACGAACGGTTTAACCTAGAAGAACGAAATTTGGTGAGCCAAGTGGGATTGGTGTACTGATTCTTACATAAATGTATCATCAAGATTGGGTGAAAAAACATTTGCTGAGATTACAGGAGATTCGTAGTTTTTTGGAAGCTGGAAAAGCCCTTTCAATGAAAGTGATTTTCGCAAGTCTCTGCTTTGGGGCTACATCAATAGCAAACAAACCATAGAGATAGAACGTGGAACTACTTTATTGTGCCAAGTTTCAAAAAGCTAGCACAAACCGTGTTTAATTTAGAGTTCCAAATACATGTTTCCATATAGGAGAAAACACAGTGAAACCTCAAAATGAAAACGGTTACTGCAAATGAACGCTTTAAAGTAGAAGAACGAAATTTGGTGAGCCAAGTGAGACTGATGTACAGATCATTACCTGAAAGAATCATCAAGATTGGGTGAAAAAACATTTTCTTAGATTCCAGGAGATTCGTAGTTTTTTGGAAGCTGGGAAAGCTCTTTCAATGAAAGTGATTTTCGCCAGTCTCTGCTATGGGCTACATCAATAGGAAACAAACCATAGAAATAGAACTTGGAACTACTTAATTTTGCCAAGTTTCAAAGAGCTAGCACAAGCCGTGTTTGATTTAGAGTTTCAACTACCTGTATCCATATCGGAGAAAACATAGTGAAACCTCAAAATGAAAACCGTTACTGCAAACAAACGGTTTAACCTAGAAGAACGAAATTTGGTGATCCACATAAGAACGGTGTACTGATGATTACCTGCAAGTATTATCAAGATTGGGTAAAAAAACATTTGCTGAGTTTTCAGGATATTCGTAGTTTTTTGGAAGCTGGGCAAGCATTTTCAATGAAAGTGATTTTCGCCAGTCTCTCCTTTGGGCTAAACCAATAGCACACAAACCATAGAGACAGAACTTAAAACTACTTTATTGTGCCAAGTTTCAAAGAGTTAGCAATAAACGTATTTGATTTAGAGTTCCAACTACATGTATCCATATAGGAGAAAACAGAGTGAAACCTCAAAATGAAAATGGTTACTAAAAACGAATGGTTTAACCTAGAAGAACGAAATTTG
Source organism: Ictidomys tridecemlineatus (assembly GCF_052094955.1). Taxonomy (NCBI): domain Eukaryota; kingdom Metazoa; phylum Chordata; class Mammalia; order Rodentia; family Sciuridae; genus Ictidomys; species Ictidomys tridecemlineatus. The sequence goes on from NC_135489.1 coordinate 61,571,467, forward strand.
GTGAGCCAAGTAGGATTGGTGTACTGATCATTAACGGAAAGTATCATCAAGATTGGGTAAAAAAACATTTGCTTAGATTTCAGGAGATTCGTAGTTTTTTGATAGCTGGGGAAGCCCTTTCAATGAAAGTTATTTTCGACAGTCTCTGCTTTGAACAATATCAATAGCAAACAAACAATAGAGATAGAACTTGGAACTACTTTAGTGTGCCAAGTTTGAAGAGCTAGCAGAAACCGTGTTTGATTTAGAATTCCAAGTACATGTATCCATATAGGAGAAAACAGAGTGAAACCTCAAAATGAACAGGGTTACTGCAAACGAACGGTTTAAACTAGAAGAAAGAAATTTGGTGAGCCAAGTGGGATTGGTGTACTGATCATTACCTGAAAGTACCATCAAGATTTGGAGAAAAAAAAACGTTTGCTGAGATTCCAGGAGATTCCTAGTTTTTTGGATGCTGGGTAGCCCTTTCAATGAAAGTGACTTTCGCCAGTCTCTGCTTTGGGCTACATCAGTAGCAAACAAACCATAGAGATAGAACTTGAAACTACTTCATTTTACCATGATTCAAAGAGCTAGCACAAACCGTGTTTGATTTAGAGTTCCAAATACATGTATCCATATAGGAGAAAACAGAGTGACACCTCAAAATGAAAACGGTTACTGCAAACGAACTGTTTAACCTAGAAGAATGAAATTTGGTGAGCCAAGTTCGATTGGTGTACTGATACTTAACTGAAAGTTTCATCAAGATTGGGTGAAAAAAAAACATTTGCTGAGATTCCAGGAGATTCGTAGTTTTTTGAAACCTGGTAAAGGCCTTTTAATGAAAGAGATTTTCGCCAGTCTCTGCTTTGGGCTACATCAATAGCAAACAAACCATTAAGATAGAACTTAAAGCTACTTTATTGTCCCAATTTCAAAGAGCTAGCACTAACCGTGTTTGATTTAGAGTTCCAACTACATGTATCCATATAGGAGAAAACTGAGTGAAACCTCAAAATGAAAATGGTTACTGCAAACGAACGGTTTTACCTAGAAGAACGAAATTTGGTGAGCCAAGTGGGAGTGGTGTACTGATCATTACCTGAAAGTATCATGAAGATTGGGTGAAAAAACATTTGCTGAGATTCCCGGAGATTCGAAGTTTTTTGGAACCAGGGCAAGCCCTTTCAATGAAAGTGATTTTCGCCAGTCTCTGCTTTGGGCTACGTCAACAGCAAAAAAACCATAGAGATAGAACTTGGAATTACTTTATTGTGCCAAGTTTCAAAGAGCTAGCAAACTCGTGTTTGATTTAGAGTTCCAAATACATGTATCCATATAGGAGAAAAAAGAGTGACACCTCTAAATGAAAACAGTTACTGCAAACGAACTCTTTAACCTAGAAGAACAAAATTTGGTGAGCCAAGTGCGATTGGTGTACTGATCATTAACTGAATGTATCATCAAGATTGGGTGAAAAAACGTTTGCTGAGATTTCAGGAGATTCGTAGTTTTTTGGAAGCTGGGAAAGCCCTTTCAATGAAAGTGATTTTCGCCAGTCTCTGCTTTGGGCTACATCAATAGCAAAAAAACCATAGAGACAGAACTTGGAACTTCTTTATTGTGCCAAGTTTCAAAGAGCTAGCAGAAACCGTGTTTAATTTAGAGTTCCAAATACATGTTTCCATATAGGAGAAAACAGAGTGAAACCTCAAAATGAAAACGGTTACTGCAAACGAACGGTTTAACGTAGAAAAACGAAATTTTGTGATCCAAGTCGGACTGATGTACTGATCATTACCTAAAAGAATCATCAAATTTGGGTGAAAAAACATTTTCTTAGATTCCAGGAGATTCGTAGTTTTTTGGAAGCTGGGCAAGCCCTTTCAATGAAAGTGATTTTTGCCAGTCTATGCTATGGGCTACATCAATAGCAAACAAACCATAGAAATAGAACTTGGAACTACTTAATTGTGCCAAGTTTCAAAAAGCTAGCACAAGCCATGTTTGCTTTAGAGTTCCAAATACCTGTATCCATATCGGAGAAAACAGAGTGAAACCTCAAAATGAAAACCGTTACTGCAAATGAACGGTTTAACCTAGAAGAACGAAATTTGGTAATCCACATAAGAATGGTGTACTGATGATTACCTGAAAGTATTATCAAGATTGGGTGAAAAAACATTTGCTGAGTTTTCAGAAAATTCGTAGTTTTTTGGAAGCTGGGCAAGCATTTTTAATGAAAGTGATTTTTGCCAGTCTCTGCTTTGGGCTAAACCAATAGCACACAAACCATAGAGACAGAACTTAAAACTACTTTATTGTGCCAAGTTTCAAAGAGTTAGCAATAAACGTGTTTGATTTAGAGTTCCAACTACATGTATCCATATAGGAGAAAGCAGAGTGAAACCTCAAAATGAAAACGGTTACTAAAAATGAACGGTTTAACCTAGAAAAACGAAATTTGGTGAGCCAAGTGGGACTGGTGTACTGATCATTACCTGAAAGTATCATCAATATTGGGTGAAAAAACATTTGCTGAGATTTCAGGAGATTCGTAGTTTTTTGGAACCTGGGCAAGCCCTTTCAATGAAAGTGATTTTCACCAGTCTCTGCTTTGGACTACAGAGATAGCAAACAAACCATAGAGGTAGAACTTGGAACTATTATATTGTGCCAAGTTTAAAAGAGTTAGCACAAACTGTGTTTGATTTAGAGTTCAAAATACATGTATCCATATTGGAGAAAACAGAGTGACACCTCAAAATAAAAACGATTACTGAAAATGAACGGTTTAACCTAGAAGAACGAAATTTGGTGAGCCAAGTAGGTTTGGTGTACTGATCATTAACGGAAAGTATCATCAAGATTGGGTAAAAAAACATTTGCTGAGATTTCAGAAGATTCGTACATTTTGATAGCTGGGGAAGCCCTTTCAATGAATGTTATTTTCGCCAGTCTCTGCTTTGGGCTACATCAATAGCAAACAAACCAAAGAGATAGAACTTGGAACTACTTTAGTGTGCCAAGTTTCAAAGAGCTAGCAGAAACCGTGTTTGATTTAGAATTCCAACTACATGTATCCATATAGGAGAAAACAGAGTGAAACCTCAAAATGAACACGGTTACTGCAAACGAACGGTTTAAACTAGAAGAACGAAATTTGGGGAGCCATTGGAATTGGTGTACTGATCATTACCTGAAAGTACCATCAAGATTTGGTGAAAAAAAAACATTAGCTGAGATTCCAGGAGATTCCTAGTTTTTTTGGTAGCTGGGCAAGCCGTTTCAATGAAAGTGACTTTCGCCAGTCTCTGTTTTGGGCTACATCAGTAGCAAACAAACCATAGAGATAGAACTTGGAACTACTTCATTTTGCCAAGATTCAAAGAGCTGGCACAAACCGTGTTTGATTTATAGTTCCAAATACATGTATCCATATAGGAGAAAACAGAGTGACACCTCAAAATTAAAATGGTTACTGCAAACGAACGGTTTAACCTCGAAGAATGAAATTTGGTTAGCCAAGTGCGATTGGTGTACTGATACTTAACTGAAAGTGTCTTCAAGATAGGGGGAAAAAAAACATTTGCTGAGATTCCAGGAGAATTGTAGTTTTTGAAAGCAGGTCTAGCCCATTAAAAGAAAGAGATTTTCGCCAGTCTCTGCTTTGGGCTACATCAATAGCAAACAAACCATAGAGATAGAACTTGGAGCTAATTTATTGTCCCAAGTTTCCAAGAGCTAGCACAAACCGTGTTTGGTTTAGAGTTCCAAAAACATGTATCCTTATAGGAGAAACCAGAGTGAAACCTCAAAATGAAAACGGTTACTGCAAACGAATGGTTTAACTTAGAAGAACGAAATTTGTTGAGCCAAGTGGGACTCGTGTACTGATCATTACCTGAAAGTATCATCAAGATTGGGTGAAAAAACATTTGCTGAGATTCCAGGAGATTCGTAGTTTTTTGAAACCTGGTCAAGCCCTTTCAATGAAAGAGATTTTCGCCAGTCTCTGCTTTGGGTTACACCAATAGCAAACAAACCATTAAGATAGAACTTAACCTACTTTATTATCTTAATTTCAAAGAGCTAGCAGTATCCGTGTTTGATTTAGAGTTCCAAATACATGTACCCATATAGGAGAAAACACAGTGAAATCTCAAAATGAAAACGGTTACTGCAAACGAACGGTTTAACCTAGAAGAACGAAATTTGGTGAGCCAGGTAAGAATGGTGTGCTGATCATTACCTGAAAGTATCATCAAGATTGGGCGAAAAAATATTTGCTGAGATTCCAGGAGATTCCTAGTTTTTTGGAAGCTGGCCAAGTCCTTTCAATGAAAGTAATTTTCGACAACAGTCCTTTGGGCTACGTCATTAGCAAACAAACAATAGAGATAGAACTTGGAACTACTTTATTGTGCCATGTTCAAAAAACTAGCACAAACCGTGTTTGATTTAGAGTTCCAACTACATGTACTCATAGAGGAGAATACAGAGTGAAACCTCAAAATGAACACGGTTACTGCAAACGAACAGTTTAACATAGAAAAACTTAATTTGGTGAGCCAAGTAAGATTGGTGAAATGATCATTACCTGAAAGTATCATCAAAATTGGGTGAAAAAACTTTTGCTGAGATTTCAGGAGATTTTAGTTTTTTGGAAGCTTGGCAAGCCCTTTCAGTGAATGTGATTTTCGCCATTCTCTGTTTTGGGCTACATCAATAGCACACAAAAATAGAGACAGAACTTGGAACTTCTTTATTGTGCCAAGTTTGAAAGAGCTAGCACAACCGTATTTGATTTAGAGTTCCAACTACATGTATCCATATAGGAGAAAACAGAGTGAAACCTCAAAATGAAAACGGTTACTTCAAACGAACGGTTTAACCTAGAAGAACGAAATTTGGTGAGCCAAGTGGGACTGGTGTACTGAGCATTACCTGAAAGTATCTTCAAGATTGTGTAAAAAAACTTTTGCTGAGATTCCAGGATATTGTAGTTTTTTGGAAGCTGGGCAAGCCCTTTCAATGAAAGTGACTATCACCAGTCTCTGCTTTGTGCTACATCAATAAAAAACAAACCATAGAGATAGAACTAAAAACTAGTTTATTGTGCAAAGTTTCAAAGAGCTAGCAAAAACCGTGTTTGATTTATAGTTCCAACTACATGTATCCATATAGGAGAAAACAGAGTGAAACCTCAAAATCTAAACGGTTACTGCAAACGAACGGTTTAACCTAGAAGAACGAAATTTGGTGAGCCAAGTGGGACTAGTGTACTGATCATTACATGAAAGTATCATCAAGATTGGGTAAGATACATTTGCTGAGATTTCAGGAGATTCTTAGTTCTTTGGAAGCTGGGCAAGCCCTTTAATGAAAGTGATTTTCGCCAGTCTCTGCTTTGGTCTACATCAATAGCAAACAAACCATAGAGATAGAACTTTTAACTACTTTATTGTCCCAAGTTTCAAAGAGCTAGCACAAACCGTGTTTGATTTAGAGTTACAAATACATGTATCCATATAGGAGAAAACAGAGTGAAACCTCAAATGAAAACGGTTACTGCAAATGAACGGTTTAATCTAGAAGAACGAAATTTGTTGAGCCAAGTGGAACTGGTGTACTGATCATTACCTGAAAGTATCATGAAGATTGGGTGAAGAAACATTTGCTGAGATTCCATGAGATTGTTTTTTTTGGAACCTGGGCAAGCCCTTTCAATGAAAGTGATTTTCGCCAGTCTCTGCTTTGGGATACATCAATAGAAAACAAACCATAGAGATAGAACTTGGAACTACTTTATTGTGCCAAGTTTCAAAGAGCTAGCACAAACCGTGTTTGGTTTAGAGTTCCAAAAACATGTATCCTTATAGGAGAAACCAGAGTGAAACCTCAAAATGAAAACGGTTACTGCAAACGAATGGTTTAACTTAGAAGAACGAAATTTGTTGAGCCAAGTGGGACTCGTGTACTGATCATTACCTGAAAGTATCATCAAGATTGGGTGAAAAAACATTTGCTGAGATTCCAGGAGATTCGTAGTTTTTTGAAACCTGGTCAAGCCCTTTCAATGAAAGAGATTTTCGCCAGTCTCTGCTTTGGGTTACACCAATAGCAAACAAACCATTAAGATAGAACTTAACCTACTTTATTATCTTAATTTCAAAGAGCTAGCAGTATCCGTGTTTGATTTAGAGTTCCAAATACATGTACCCATATAGGAGAAAACACAGTGAAATCTCAAAATGAAAACGGTTACTGCAAACGAACGGTTTAACCTAGAAGAACGAAATTTGGTGAGCCAGGTAAGAATGGTGTGCTGATCATTACCTGAAAGTATCATCAAGATTGGGCGAAAAAATATTTGCTGAGATTCCAGGAGATTCCTAGTTTTTTGGAAGCTGGCCAAGTCCTTTCAATGAAAGTAATTTTCGACAACAGTCCTTTGGGCTACGTCATTAGCAAACAAACAATAGAGATAGAACTTGGAACTACTTTATTGTGCCATGTTCAAAAAACTAGCACAAACCGTGTTTGATTTAGAGTTCCAACTACATGTACTCATAGAGGAGAATACAGAGTGAAACCTCAAAATGAACACGGTTACTGCAAACGAACAGTTTAACATAGAAAAACTTAATTTGGTGAGCCAAGTAAGATTGGTGAAATGATCATTACCTGAAAGTATCATCAAAATTGGGTGAAAAAACTTTTGCTGAGATTTCAGGAGATTTTAGTTTTTTGGAAGCTTGGCAAGCCCTTTCAGTGAATGTGATTTTCGCCATTCTCTGTTTTGGGCTACATCAATAGCACACAAAAATAGAGACAGAACTTGGAACTTCTTTATTGTGCCAAGTTTGAAAGAGCTAGCACAACCGTATTTGATTTAGAGTTCCAACTACATGTATCCATATAGGAGAAAACAGAGTGAAACCTCAAAATGAAAACGGTTACTTCAAACGAACGGTTTAACCTAGAAGAACGAAATTTGGTGAGCCAAGTGGGACTGGTGTACTGAGCATTACCTGAAAGTATCTTCAAGATTGTGTAAAAAAACTTTTGCTGAGATTCCAGGATATTGTAGTTTTTTGGAAGCTGGGCAAGCCCTTTCAATGAAAGTGACTATCACCAGTCTCTGCTTTGTGCTACATCAATAAAAAACAAACCATAGAGATAGAACTAAAAACTAGTTTATTGTGCAAAGTTTCAAAGAGCTAGCAAAAACCGTGTTTGATTTATAGTTCCAACTACATGTATCCATATAGGAGAAAACAGAGTGAAACCTCAAAATCTAAACGGTTACTGCAAACGAACGGTTTAACCTAGAAGAACGAAATTTGGTGAGCCAAGTGGGACTAGTGTACTGATCATTACATGAAAGTATCATCAAGATTGGGTAAGATACATTTGCTGAGATTTCAGGAGATTCTTAGTTCTTTGGAAGCTGGGCAAGCCCTTTAATGAAAGTGATTTTCGCCAGTCTCTGCTTTGGTCTACATCAATAGCAAACAAACCATAGAGATAGAACTTTTAACTACTTTATTGTCCCAAGTTTCAAAGAGCTAGCACAAACCGTGTTTGATTTAGAGTTACAAATACATGTATCCATATAGGAGAAAACAGAGTGAAACCTCAAATGAAAACGGTTACTGCAAATGAACGGTTTAATCTAGAAGAACGAAATTTGTTGAGCCAAGTGGAACTGGTGTACTGATCATTACCTGAAAGTATCATGAAGATTGGGTGAAGAAACATTTGCTGAGATTCCATGAGATTGTTTTTTTTGGAACCTGGGCAAGCCCTTTCAATGAAAGTGATTTTCGCCAGTCTCTGCTTTGGGATACATCAATAGAAAACAAACCATAGAGATAGAACTTGGAACTACTTTATTGTGCCAAGTTTCAAAGAGCTAGCACAAACCGTGTTTAATTTAGAGTTCCAACTACATGTATCCATATAGGAGAAAACAGAGTGAAACCTCAAAATGAAAACGGTTACTGCAAACGAACGGTTTAACCTAGAAGAACGAAATTTGGTGAGCCAAGTGGGACTGGTGTACTTATCATTACCTTTAAGTATCATCAAGATTGGGTGAAAAACCCTTTTCTGAGATTTCAGGAGATTCGTAGTTTTTTGGAAGCTGGGCAAGCCCTTTCAATGAAAATGATTTTCGAAAGTTCCTACTTTGGTCTACATCAATAGCAAACAAACCATAACAATAGAACTCGGAACTACTTTATTGTATTCAGTTTCATAGAGCTTGCACAAACCGTGTTTGATTTAGAGTTTTAACTACATGTACCCATATATGAGAAAACAGAGTGAAACCTCAAAATGAACACAGTTACTGCAAACGAACGATTTCACCTAGAAGAATAAAATTTGGTGAGCCAAGTAAGATTGGTGTACTGATAATTACCTGCAATTATCATCCAGATTGGGTGAAAACTCATTTGCTGAGATTTCAGGAGATTCTTAGTTTTTTGGAAGCTTGGCAAGCCCTTTCAATGAAAGTGATTTTCGCCAGTCTCTGCTTTGAGCTACATAAATAGCAAACACTCTATAGAGATAGAACTTTGAACTACCTTATTGTGCCAAGTTTCAAAAAGCTAGGCAAAACCGTGTTTGATTTAGAGTTCCAACTACATGTATCCATATAGGAGAAAACAGAGTGAAACCTCAAAATGAACACGGTTACGTCAAACGAACGGTTTAAACTAGTAGAACGAAATTTGGTGAGCCAAGTGGGATTGGTGTACTGATCATTACCTGAAAGTATCATCAATATTGGGTGAAAAAACATTTGGTGATTTCAGAAGATTCGTAGTTTTTAGGAAGCTGGGCAAGCACTTCTCTAAAAGTGACTTTCGCCAGTCTCTGCTTTGGGCTACATGAATAGCAAACAAACTATAGAGATAGAACTTGGAACTACTTTATTGTGCCAAGTTTCAAAAAGCTAGAAAAAACCGTGTTTGATTTAGAGTTCCAACTACATGTATCCATATAGGAGAAAACAGAGTGAGACCTCAAAATGAAAACGGTTACTGAACACGAACGGTTTAACATAGTAGAACGAAATTTGGTGAGCCAAGTGGGACTGGAGTACGGATCATTACCTGAAAGTATCATCAAGATTGGGTGAAAAAACTTTTGCTGAGATTCCAGGAGATTCGTAGTTTTTTGCAAGCTGGGCAAGCCCTTTCAATAAAAGTGATTTTCGCCAGTCTCTGCTTTGGGCTACATTAATAGCAAATAAACCATATAGATAGAACTTGGAACTACTTTGTCGTGCCAATTTTCAAAGAGCTAGCAGAAACCGTGTTTGATTAGAGTTCCAACTACATGTATCCATATAGGAGAAAACAAAGTGAAACCTAAAAATGAAAACGGTTACTGCAAACGAACGGTTTAACTTAGAAGAACGAAATTTGTTGAGCCAAGTAGGATGGGTGTACTGATAATTACCTGAAAGTATCATCACGATTGGCTGAAAAAACATTTGCTGAGATTTCAGGAGATTCGTAGGTTTTTGGAAGCTGAGCAAGCCCTTTCAATGAAAGTGATTTTCGCCAGTCTCTGCTTTGGTCTACATCAATAGCAAACAAACCATAGAGATAGAACTTGGAACTACTTTATTGTGCCAAGTTTCAAATAGCTAGCACAAACCGTGTTTGATTTAGAGTTCCAAATACATGTATCCATCTAGGAAAAAACAGAGTGAAAACTCATAAATGAACTCGGTTACTGCAAATGAACGGTTTAACCTAAAAGAACGAAATTTGGTGAGCCAAGTAAGATTGGTGTACTGATCATTACCTAAAAGTATCATCAAGAATGGGTGAAAAAACATTTGCTGAGATTTCAGGAGATTCGTAGTTTTTTGGAAGCTGTGCAAGATCTTTCAATGAAAGTGATTTTTGCAAGTTTCTGCTTTGGGCTACATCAATAGCAAACAAACCATAGAGATAGAACTTGCAAATACTTTATTGTGCCAAGATTCAAAGAGGTAGCACCAAGCGTGTTTGATTGATAGTTCCAAATACATGTATCCATATAGGAAGAAACAGAGTGAAACCTTAAAATGAAAACGGTTACTGCAAACAAAAGGTTTAAACTAGAAGAACAAAATTTGGTTAGCCAAGTGGGACTCATGTACTGATTATTACCTGAAAGTATCATCAAGATTGGGTGAAAAAACATTTGCTGAGATTCCAGGAGATTCATAGTTTTTTGGAAGCTGGGCAATCCATTTCAATGAAAGTGATTTTCGCCAGTCTCTGCTTTGGGCTACATCAATAGCAAACAAACTATATAGATAAAACTTAGAACTACTTTATACTGTCAAGTTTCAAAGAGCTAGCCCAAACCGTGTTTTATTTAGAGTCCCAAATACATGTATCCATATAGGAGAAAACAGAGTGACACCTCAAATGAAAAAGGTTACTGCAAACGAAATGTTTAACCTAGAAGAAAGAAATTTGGTGAGCCAAGTGCGATTGGTGTTTTGATCATTACCTGAATGTATCATCAAGATTGGGTGAAGAAACATTTGCTGAGATTTTAGGAGATTTGTAGTTTTTTGGAACCTGGGCAAGCTCTTTAAATGAAAGTGATTTTCGCCAGTCTCTGCTTTGGGCTACATCAATAGCAAACAAACAAAAGAGATAGAACTCGAAACTACTATATTGTGCCAAGTTTCAAAGAGCTAGGAGAAACCGTGTCTGATTTAGAGTTCTAACTACATGTATCCATATAAAAGAAAACAGAGTGTGACCTCAAAATGAAAACGGTTACTGAACACGAACCTTTTAACATAGTAGAACGAAATTTGGTGAGCCAAGTGGGACTGCTGTACTGATCATTACCTGAAAGTATCATCAAGATTGGGTGAAAAAACTTTTGCTGAGATTCCAGGAAATTGTAGTTTTTTGAAAGCTGGGCAAGCCCTTTCAATGAAAGTGATTTTCGAAAGTCTCTTCTTTACGCTACATCAATAGCAAACAAACCATAGAGATAGAACTTTGAACTACTTTATTGTACCAAGTTTCAAAGAGCTAGCACAAACCGTGTTTATTTAGAGTTCCAACTACATGTTCCCATATGGGAGAAACAGAGTGAAACCTCAAAATTAACACGGGTACTGCAAACGAATGTTTTAAACTTGAAGAACGAAATTTGGTGGGCCAAGTAAGATTGGCGTACTGATCATTATCTGAAACTATCATCAAGATTGGGTGAAAAACATTTGCTGAGATTCAAATAGATTTGTAGTTTTTTAAAAGCTGGGCAAGCCCTTTTAATGAAAGTGATTTTCACCAGTCTCTGCTTTGGGCTACATCAATAGCAAACAAACCATAGAGATAGAACGTGGAACTACTTTATTGTGCCAAGTATCAAAAAGCTAGCCAAAACCGTGTTTGATTTATAGTTCCAACTACATGTATCCATATAGGAGAATTCAGAGTGAAACCTCAAAATGAAAACAGGTACTTTAAAGGAACGGTTGAACCTAGAAGAACAAAATTTGTTGAGCGAATTGGGACTGGTGTATTGATCATTACCTGAAAGTATCATCAAGATTGGGTGAAAATATATTTGCTGAGATTCCAGGAGATAGCAGTTTTTTTGAAGCTTGGCAGGCCCTTTCAATGAAAGTGATTTTCTCCAGTCTCTGCTTTGGTCTACATAAATAGCAAACAAACTGTAGAGATAGAACTTTGAACTACTTTATTGTGCCAAGTTTCAAAATCTAGGAAATATCGTGTTTGATTTAGAGTTCCAACTATATGTATCCATATAGGGGAAAACAGAGTGAAAACTCAAAATGAAAATGGTTACTGAAAACGAACGTTATAACCTAGTAGAACGAAATTTGGTGAGCCAAGAGGGAATGGTGTACTGATCATTACCTGAAAGTATCACTAAGATTTGGTGAAGAAACATTTGCTGAAATTCCAGGAGATTGTAGTTTTTGGAAGCTGGGCAAGCCCTTTCAATGAAAGTGATTTTCGCCAGTCTCTGCTTTGGGCTACATCAATAGAAAACAAACCTTAGAGATAGAACTTGGAACTATTTTATTGTCCCAAGTTTCAAAGAGCTAGCACAAACCGTGTTGGATTTAGAGTTCCAAATACATGTATCCATATAGGAGGAAACCGAGTGAAACCTCAAAATTAAAACGGTTACTGCAAACAAATGGTTTAACCTAGAAGAATGAAATTTTGTGAGCCTACTGGGATTGGTGTACTGATCATTACCTGAAAGTATCATCAATATTAAGTGAAAAAACATTTGGTGATTTCAGAAGATTCGTAGTTTTTGGGAAGCTGGGCAAGCCCTTTCAATTAAAGTGATTTTCGCCAGTCTCTGCTTTGGGCTACATCAATAGAAAACAAACCATAGAGATAGAACTTGGAACTACTTTATTGTCCTAAGTATCAAAGAGCTAGCAAAAACCGTGTTTGATTTAGAGTTCCAACTACATGTATCCATATAGGAGAAAACAGAGTGACACCTCAAAGTCAAAACGGAAACTGCAAACGAACGGTTTAAAATAGAAGAACGAAATTTGGTGAGCCAAATCAGACTGGTGTCCTGATCATTACCTGAAAGTATCATCAAGATTGGGTGAAAAAACATTTTCTGAGATTCAAGGAGATTATAGTTTTTTGGAAGCTGGGCAAGCCCTTTCAATGAAAGTTATTTTCGCGAGTCTCTGCTTTGGGCTACATCAATAGCAAACAAACCATAGAGAGAGAACTCGGAACTACTTTATTGTATTAAGTTTCAAAGAGCTAGCAGAAACCGTGTTTGATGTAGAGTTCCAACTACATGTACCCAGATAGGAGAAATCAGAGTGAAAACGCAAAATAAACACGGTTACTGCAAATTAACGGTTTAACCTAGAAGAAGGAAATTTGGTGAGCCAAGTAAGATTGGTGTACTGATCATTACCTGAAAATATCATCAAGATTGGGTAAAAACACATTTGCTGAGATTCCATTAGATTTGTAGTTTTTTCGAACATGGGCAAGCCATTTCAATGAAAGTGATTTTCGCCAGTCTCTGATTTGGGCTACATCAATAGAAAACAAACCCTTAAGATAGAACTTGGAACTACTGTATTGTGCAAAGTTTCAAAGAGCTAGCACAAACCATGTTTGATTTAGGGTTCCAACTACATGTATCCATATAGAAAAAAACAGAGTGAAACCTCAAATGAAAATGGTTACTGTCAACGAATGGTTTTACCTGGAAGAACGAAATTTGATGAGCCAAGTGGGACTGGTGTACTGATCATTACCTGAAAGTATCATCAAGATTGGGTGAAAAAACATTTGCTGAGATTCAAAGAGTTTCGTAGTATTTTAGAAGCTGGGCAAGAACTTTCAATGAAAGTGATTTTCACCAGATTCTGCTATGGGCTACATCAATAGCAAACAAACCATAAAGAAAGAACTGGAAATACTTTATTGTGCCAACTTTCAGAGACCTAGCAAAAACCATGTTTGATTTACACTTCCAACTACATGTATCCATATAGGAGAAAACAGAGTGAAACCTCAAAATGAAAACGGGTACTGCAAACGAACGGTTTAACCTAGAAGAACGAAATTTGGTGAGTCAGGTAAGAATAGTGTGCTGATCATTACCAGAAAGTATCATCAATATTGGGTGAAAAAACAGTTGCTGAGATTCCAAAAGATTCGTAGTTTTTTGGAAACTGGGCAAGCCCTTTCAATGAAAGTGATGTTCGCCAGTCTCTGCTTTTGGCTACATCAATAGCAAACAAGCCATAGAGATAGAACTTGGAACTACTTTATTTCCCACCTTTCAAAGACGTAGCACAAACCGTGTTTGATTTAGAGTTCCAACTACATGTATCCACATAGGAGAAAACAGAGTGAAACCTCAAAATGAAAACGGTTACTGGAAACGAACGGTTTAACCTAGAAGAACGAAATTTGGTGAGCCAAGTGGGATTGGTGTACTGATCATTAACGGAAAGTATCATCAAGATTGGGTTGAAAAACATTTGCTGAGATTTTAGGAGATTCGTAGTTTTTTGGAAGGTGGGCAAGCCCTTTCAATAAAAGTGATTTTCGCCAGTCTCTGCTTTGGGCTACATCAATAGAAAAAAACCATAGAGATAGAACTTGGAACTACTTTATTGTCCTAAGTTTCAAAGAGCTAGCAAAAACCGTGTTTGATTTAGAGTTCCAACTACATGTATCCATATAGGAGAAAACGGAGTGACACCTCAAAATCAAAACGGAAACTGCAAACGAACGGTTTAAAATAGAAGAACAAAATTTGGTGAGCCAAATGAGACTGGTGTCCTGATCATTACCTGAAAGTATCATCAAGTTTGGGTGAAAAAACATTTTCTGAGATTCAAGGAGATTATAGTTTTTTGGAAGCTGGGCAAGGCCTTTCAATGAAAGTTATTTTCGCGAGTCTCTGCTTTGGGCTACATCAATAGCAAACAAACCATAGAGAGAGAACTTGGAACTACTTTATTGTATTAAGTTTCAAAGAGCTAGCAGAAACCGTGTTTGATTTAGAGTTCCAACTACATGTATGCATATAGGAGAAAACGGAGTGACACCTCAAAATAAAAACGGTTACTGCAAACGAATGGTTTAACCTAGAAGAAGAAAATTTGGTGAGCCTAGTGGGAATGCTTTACTGCTCATTACCTGAAAGGATCATCAAGATTGGGTGAAAAAACCTTTTCTGAGATTCCACGAGATTCGTAGTTTTTTAGAAGCTGGGCAAGCCCTTTCAATGAAAGTGATTTTTGAAAGTCTCTTCTTTTTGGCTACATCAATAGCAAACTATCCATAGAGAGAGAACATGGAACTACTTTATTGTGCCAAGTTTCAAAGAGCTAGCACTAACCGTGTTTGATTTAGAGTTCCAACTACATGTACCCATATAGGGGAAAACAGAAAGAAACCTCAAAATGAAAACGGTTACTGCAAACGAACAGTTTAACCTAGAAGAACGAAATATGGTGAGCCAAGTAAGATTGGTGTACTGATCATTACCTGAAAGTATCATCAAGATTGGGTGAAAACACATTTGCTGAGATACCAGGAGAATCGTAGTTTTTTGGAAGCTGGGCAAGTTCTTTCAATGAAAGTGATTTTTGCCAGTCTCTGCTTTGGGCTACTTCAATAGAAAACAAACCATAGAGATAGAACGTGGAACTACATTATTGTGCCAAGTTTCAAAGGGCTAGCACAAACCATGTTCGATTTAGAGTTCCAAATACATGTATCCAATTGGAGAAAATAGAGTGAAACCTAAAAATGAAAACGATTACTGCAAACAAACACTTTAACCTAGAAGAATGAAATTTGGTCAGCCAAGTGGAACTGGTGTACTGATCATTACCTGAAAATATCATCAAGATTGGGTGAAAAAACATTTGCTGAGATTCTAGGAAATTGTAGTTTTTTGAAAGCTGGGCAAGCAATTTCAATGAAAGTGATTTTCGCCATTCTCTTTTTTCGGCTACATGTATAGCAAACAAACCATAGAGATAGAACTGGGAACTACTTTATTGTGCCAAGTTTCAAAGAGCTAGAACAAACCGTGTTTGATTTAGAGTTCCAACTACATGTATCTATATAGGAGAAAACAGAGTGAAACCTCAAAATCTAAACGGTTACTGCAAACGAACGGTTTAACCTAGAAGAAGGAAATTTGGTGAGCCAAGTGCGAATGGTGTACTGATGATTACCTGAAAGTATCATCAAGATTGGGTGAAAAAACATTTGCTGAGATTCAATGAGATTGTAGTTTTTGGAAGCTGGGCAAGCCCTTTAAATGAAAGTGATTTTCGCCAGTCTCTAGTTTGGGATGCATCAATAAAAAACAAACAATAGAGATAGAACTTGAAACTTCTTTATTGTGCCAAATTTCAAAGTGCTTGCAAAAACCGTGTTTGATTTAGAGTTCCAACTACATGTATCCATATATGAGAAAACAGAGTGAAACCTCAAAATGAAAACGGTTAATGCAAACGAACGGTTTAACCTAGAAGAACGAAATTTGGTGAGCCAAGTGGGACTGGGGTACTGATCATTACCTGAAAATATCATCAAAATTGAGTGAAGATACATTGGCTGAGATTCCATGAGAATCGTAGGTTTTTGAAATCTGGGCAAGCCCTTTCATGAAAGTGATTTTCGCCAGTCTCTGCTTTGGGCTACCTCAATAGAAAACAAACCATAGAGAGAGGACTTGGAACTACTTTATTGTCCTAAGTTTCAAAAAGCTAGCAGAAACCACTTTTGAATTAGAGTTCCAAATACATGTATCCATATAGGAGAAAACAGAGTGACAACTCAAAATCTAAACGGTAACTGCAAACGAACGGTTTAACCTAGAAGAACGAAATTTGGTGAGCCAGGTAAGACTGGTGTACTGATCATTACCTGAAAGTATCATCAAGATTTTGTGAAAAAACATTTGCTGATATTCCAGGAGATTCGTATTTGGAAGCTGGGCAAGCCCTTTCAATAAAAGTGATTTTCATCAGTCTCTGCTTTGGGCTACATCAATAGAAAAAAAACCATAGAGATAGAACTTGGAACTTCTTTATTGTCCCAAGTTTCAAAGAGCTAGCACAAACCGTGTTTGATTTAGATTTCCAAATACATGTATCCATATAGGAGAAAACAGAGTGAAACCTCAAAATGAAAATGGTTACTGCAAACGAACGGTTTAACCTAGAAGAACGAAATTTGGTGAGCCTAGTGGGACTCGGGTACTGATCATTACCTGAAAGTATCATCAAGATTGGGTGAAAAAACATTTGCTGTGATTCCAGTAGATTCGTACTTTTTTGGAAGCTTGGCAATCCGTTTCAATTAAAGTGATTTTCGGCAGTCTCTGCTTTGGGCTACATCAATTGCAAACAAACAATAGAGACAAAACTTGAAACTTCTTTATTGTCCCAAGTTTCAAAGAGGTAGCAGAAACCGTGTTGGATTTAGAGTTCCAACTACATGTATCCATATAGGAGAAAACAGAGTGAAACCTCAAAATGAAACGGTTACTGCAAACGAACGGTTTAACCTAGAAGAAAGAACGTTGGTGAGCCAAGTGGGATTGGTGTACTGATCATTACCTGAAATTATCATTAAGATTGGGTGAAAAAACATTTTCTGAGATTCCAGGAGATTTTTAGTTTTCTGGAACCTGGGCAAGCCCTTTCAATGAAAGTGATTTTCACCAGTCTCTGCTTTGGACTACGTCTATAGAAAACAAACCATAGAGATAGAACGTGGAATTTTTTATTGTCCCAAGTTTCAAAGAGCTAGCACAAACCGTCTTTGATTTAGAGTTCTAAATACATGTATCCTTATAGGAGAAAACAGAGTGAAACCTCAATATTTAAAGTGTTACTGCAAACGAACGGTTTAACCTAGAAGAACGAAATTTGGTGAGCAAAGTGTGATTGGTGTACTGATCATAACCTAAAAGTATCATCAGGATTGGGTGAAAAAACATTTGCTGTGATTCCAGGAGATTCGTACTTTTTTGGAAGCTTGGCAAGCCCTTTCAAATAAAGTAATATTCAACTGTCTCTGCTTTGGGCTATATCAATAGCAAACAAACCATAGAAACAAAACTTGGAACTTCTTTATTGTCAAAAGTTTCAAAGAGGTAGCACAAACCTTTTTTGATTTAGAGTTCCAACTACATGTATCCATATAGGAGAAAACAGAGTGAAACCTCAAAATGAAAATGGTTACTGCAAACGAACGGTTTAACCTAGAAGAACCAAATTTGGTGAGCCAAGAGCGATTGGTGTACTGATCATTACCTGAAAGTATCATCAAGATTCGGTGAAAAAACATTTTCTAAGATTTCAGGATTTTCATAGTTTTTTGAAAGCTGGGCAAAAACTCAATGAAAGTGATTTTCGCCAGTCTCTGCTTTGGGCTACATCAATAGCAAAAAAACCATAGAGATAGAACTTGGAACTACTTTATTGTGCCAAGTTTCAAAGAGCTAGCACAAAACGTGTTTGATTTAGAGTTCCAACTACATGTATCCATATAGGAGAAAACAGAGTGAAACCTCAAAATGAAAACGGTTACTGCAAACGAACTGTTTAACCTAAAAGAACGAAATTTGGTGAGCCAAGTGGGATTGGTAGACTGATCATTACCTGAAAGAATCATCAAGATTGGGTGAAAAAACATTTGCTGAGATTCCAGGAGATTTGCAAGTTTTTGGAAGGTAGGCAAGCCCTTTTAATGAAAGTGATTTCGCCAGTCTCTGCTTTGGGCTACATTAATAGCAAACAAACCATAGAGATAGAACTTGGAACTACTTTATTTTTCCAAGTTTTAAAGAGCTAGCACAAACCGTGTTTGATTTAGAGTTCCAACTACATGTATCCGTATAGGAGAAAAGAGAGTGAAACCTCAAAATGAATAGGGTTACTGCAAATAAACGATTTAACCTAGAAAAACGAAATTTGGTGAGCCAAGTAGGACTGGTGTACTTATCATTACCTGAAAGTATAATCAAGATTGGGTATAAAACATTTCCTAAGATTTCAGGAGATTCGTAGTTTAATGGAAGTTGTGTAAGCCCTTTCAATGAAAGGTATATTCGCCAGTCTCTGCTTTGGGCTACATCAATAGCAAACAAAACATAGAGATCAAACTTGAAACTACTTTATTATGCCAAGTTTCAAAGAGTGAGCAGAAACCGTGTTTGATTTAGAGTTCCAACTACATGTATCCATATAGGAGAAAACAGAGTGAAACCTCAAAATAAAAATGGTTACTGCAAACACAAAGTTTAACCTCGAAGAACGAAATTTGGTGAGCCATGTGGGATTGGTGTACTGATCATTACCTGAAAGTATCATAAAGATTGGGTGAAAAGACATTTGCTGAGATTCAAGAAGGTTCGTAGTTTTTTGGAATCTGGGAAAGCCTTTTCAATGAAAGTGATTTTCGCCAGTCACTGCTTTGGGCTACATCAATAGTAAACAAACAATAGACATAGAACTTGAAACTACTTTGTTGTGTCAAGTTTCAAAGAGCTAGCACAAACCGTGTTTGATTTAGGGTTCCAACTACATATATCCATTTAGGAGGAAAAAAAAGTGAAACCTCAAAATGAAAACGGTTACTGCAAACGAATGGTTTAACCAAGAAGAACAAAATTTGGTGAGCCAAGTGGGATTGGTCTACTGATCATTACCTGAAATTATCTTCAAGATTGGGTGAAAAAACATTTTCTGAGATTCCAGGAGATGCGTAGTTTTTTTGGAAGCTGGGCAAGCCCTTTCAATGAAAGTGATTTTCGCCAGTCTCTGAGTTGGTCTACATCATAAGCAAACAAACCATAGAGATAGAACTTGGAACTACTTTATTTTGCCAAGTTTAAAAGAGCTAGCACAAACCTTGTTTGATTTAGAGTTCCAACTACATGTATCCATATAGGAGAAAACAGATTGAAACCTCAAAATGAAAACGGTTACTGCAAACGAACGGGTTAACCTAGAAGAATGAAATTTCGTGAGCCAAGTTGGACTCGTGTACTGATCATTACCTGAAAGTATCATCAAGATTGGGTGAAAAAACATTTGCTGAGATTCCTGAAGATTGTAGTTTTTTGGAAGCTGGGCAAGCCCTTTCAAAAAAAGTGATTTTTGCCAGTCTCTGCTTTGGGCTACATCAATAGCAAACAAACCATAGAGATAGAACTTAGAACTACATTATTGTGCCAAGTTTCAAAGAGCTAGCACAAACCGTGTTTGATTTAGAGTTCCAAGTACATGTATCCATATAGGAGGAAACAGAGTGAAACCTCAAAATGAAAACGGTTACTGCAAACGAACGGTTTAACCTAGAAGAACGAAATTTGGTGAGGCAAGTGGGATTGGTGTATTGATCATTATCTGAAAGTATCATCAAGATTGTGTGAAAAAATATTTGCGGTGATTCCAGGAGATTCGAAGTTTTTTGGAAGCTGGGCAAGCCCTTTTAATGAAAGTTATTTTCGCCAGTCTCTCCTTTGGGCTACATTAATACCAAACATTATAGAGATAGAACTTGGAACTACTTTATTGTGCCAATTTTCAAAGAGCTAGAGCAAACCGTGTTTGGTTTAGAGTTCCAACTACATGTATCCATATCGGAGAAAAAAGAGTGAAACCTCAAAATGAAAACGGTTACTGCAAACGAACGGTTTAACCTAGAAGAACGAAATTTGGTGAACCAAGTGCGATTGGTGTACTGATCGTTACCTGAAAGTATCATCAAGATTGGGTGAAAAAACATTTTCTGAGATTTCAGGAGATTCATAGTTTTTTGAAAGCTGGGCAAAAACTTTCAATAAAAGTGATTTTAGCCAGTCCCTGCTTTGGTCTACATCAATAGCAAACAAACCACAGAGATAGAACTCGGAACTACTTTATTGTGCCAAGTTTCAAAGAGCTAACACAAACAGTGTTTGATTTAGAGTTCCAAATACATGTATCCATATAGGAGAAAAGAGAGTGAAACCTCAAAATGAAAACAGTTACTGCAAACGAACCGTTTAACCTAGAAGAACGAAATTTGGTGAGACAAGTGGGATTGGTAGACTGATCATTAACTGAAAGAATCATCAAGATTGGGTGAAAAAAAATTTACTGAGATTCCAGGAGATTCGTAGTTTTTTGGAGGCTGTGCAAGCCCTTTCAATGAATGTGATTTTCTTCAGTCTCTGCATTGGGCTACATCAATAGCAAACAAACCATAGAGATAGAACTTAGAACTACTTTATTGTGCCAAGTTTCAAAGAGCTAGCACAAACTGTGTTTGATTTACAGTTCCAACTACATGTATCCATATAGGAGGAAACAGAGTGAAACTTGAAAATGAAAATGGTTACTGCAAACAAACGGTTTAGCCTAGACGAACGAAATTTGGTGAGGCAAGTGGGATTGGTGTACTGATCATTATCTGAAAGTATCATGAAAATTGAGTGAAAAAATATTTGCTGAGATTCCAGGAGATTTGTAGTTTTTTGCAAGCTGGGCAAGCCCTTTCAATGAAAGTGATTTTCGCCAGTCTCTGCTTTGGACTACATCAATAGCAAAAAAACCATAGATATAGAACTTGGAACTACTTTATTGTGCCAAGATTCAAAGAGCTAGCACAAACTGTGTTTGATTTACAGTTCCAACTACATGTATCCATATAGGGAAATCAGAGTGAAACCTCAAAATTAAAAACAGTTACTGCAAACGAACCGTTTTTACCTACAATAACGAAATTTGGTGAGCCAAGTGGAACTGGTATACTGATCATTACCTGAAAGTATTATAAAGATTGGGTAACAAAACATTTGCTGAGATTCCAGGCAATTTGTAGTTTTTTGGAAGCTGGGCAAGCCCTTTCAATTACAGTGATTTTCGCCAGTCTCTGCTTAGGTCTACATCAATAGCAAACAAACCATAGAGATAGAACTTGGAACTACTTTATTGTGCCAAGTTTCAAAGAGCTAGCACAAACCGTGTTTGATTTAGAGTTCCAACTACATGTATCCATAAAGGAGAAAACAGAGTGAAACCTTAAAATGAAAACGGTTACTGCAAACGAATGGTTTAACCTAGAAGAACGAAATTTGGTGTTCCAAGTGGAACTGGTGTTCTGATCATTACCTGAAAGTATCATCAAGATTGGGGGAAAATACACTTGCTGAGATTCCATGAGATTCGTAGTTTTTTGGAAGCTTGGCAAGCCCTTTCAATGAAAGTGATTTTCGCCAGTCTCTGCTTTGGGCTACATTAATAGCAAACAAAACATAGAGATAGAACTTGGAACTACTTTATTGTGCCAATTTTCAAAGAGCCAGCACAAACCGTGTTTTATTTAGAGTTCCAAATACATGTATCCATATAGGAGAAAACAGAGTGAAACCTCAAAATAAAAACGGTTACTGCAAACACAAGGTTTAACCTAGAAGAACGAAATTTGGTGAGCCAAGTGGGATTGGTGTACTTATCATTACCTGAAAGTATCATAAAGATTGGGTGAAAAAACATTTGCTGAGATTCAAGAAGGTTCGTAGGTTTTTGGAAGGTGGGCAAGCCCTTTCAATAAAAGTGATTTTCGCCAGTCACTGCTTTGGGCTACATCAATAGCAATCAAATCATAAAGATAGAACTTGGAACTAATTTATTGTGTTAAGTTTCAAAGAGCTAGCACAAACCGTGTTTGATTTAGATTTCCAAATGCATGTATCTATATAGGAAAAAACAGAGTGAAACCTCAAAATGAAAACGGTTACTGCAAGAGAACGGTTTAACCTAGAAGAACTAAATTCGGTGAGCCAAGTGGGATTGGTGTCCTGATAATTACCTGAAAGTGTTATCAAGATTGGGTGAAAAAACATTTGCTGAGATTCCAAGAGATTCGTAGTTTTTTGCAAGCTGGGCAAGCCCTTTCAATGAAAGTGATTTTCGCCAGTCTCTGCTTTGGGCTACATCAATAGCAAACAAACAATAGAGATAGAAGTTGGAACTACTTTATTGTGCCAAGTTTCAAATAGCTAGCACAAACCGTGTTTTATTTAGAGTTCCAACTACATATATCCATAAAGAAGAAAACAGAGTGATACCTCAAAATGAAAACGGTTACTGCAAATGAACGGTTTAACCTAGAAGAACGAAATTTGGTGAGCCAAGTGGGATTGTTGTACTGATCATTACCTGAAAGTATCATCAAGATTGGGTGAAAAAACATTTGCTGAGATTCCAGGAGATTCATAGTTTTTTAAAAGCTGGGCAAGCCCTTTCAATGAAAGTTATTTTTTCCATTCTCTGGTTTGGGCTACATTAATAGCAAACAAACCATAGAGATATGCAAAGATTCAAAGAGCTAGCACAAACCGTGTTTGATTTAGAGTTCCAACTACATGTATCCATATAGGAGAAAACAGAGTGAAACCTCAAAATAAAAACGGTTACTGCAAACGAACGGTTTAACCTAGAAGAACGAAATTTGGTGAGCCAAGTGGGACTGGTGTACTGATTATTACCTGAAAGTATAATCAAGATTGGGTGAACAAACATTTGCTGAGATTCCAGGAGATTCGTAGTTTATTGGAAGCTGGGCAAGCCCTTTCAATGAAAGTGATTTTCGCCATCTCTGCTTTGGGCTACGTCAATAGGAAACAAACCATAGAGATAGAAATTGGAACTACATTATTGTGCCTAATTTCGAAGAGCTAGCACAAACCGTGTTTGATTTAGAGTTTCATCTACATGTACACATATAGGAGAAAACAAAGTGAAACCTCAAAATGTAAACGGTTACTGCTAACGAACGGTTTAACCTAGAAGAACAAAATTTGGTGAGCCAAGTGGGACTGGTAGACTGATCATTACCTGAAAGTATCATCAAGATTGGGTTAAAGAATATTTGCTCAGATTCCAGGAGATTCGTAGTTTTTTGGAAGCTGGGCAAGCCCATTCAATGAAAGTGACTTTCGCCAGTCTCTGCTTTTGGCTACATCAATAGAAAACAAACCATAAAGATAGAACTTGGATCTACTTTATTGTGAAACGTTTCAAAGTGCTAGCACAAACCGTGTTTGATTTAGAGTTCCAACTACATGTATCTATATAGGAGAAAACAAAGTGAAACCTCAAAAAGAAAACGGTTACTGCCAAAGAAGTATTTAACCTAGAAGAACGAAATTTGGTGAGCCCAGGGAAACTGGTGTACTGATCATTACCTGAAAATATCATCAAGATTAGGTGAAAAATGTTTGCTGAGATTCCAGGAGATTCGTAGTTTTTTGGAAGCTGGGCAAGCCCTTTCAATGAAAGTGATTTTCGCCATTTTCTGGTTTAGGCAACATCAATAGCAAACAACCCATAGAGATAAATCTTGGAACTACTTTATTGTGCCAAGTTTCAAAGAGCTAGCATGAACCGTGTTTGATTTAGAGTTCGAATTACATGTATCAATATAGGAGAAAACAGAGTGAAACCTCAAAATGAAAACGGTTACTGCAAACGAACTGTTTAACCTAGAAGAACGAAATTTGGTGAGCCAAGTGGGATTGGTGTACTGATCATTACCTGAAAGTATCATCAAGTTTGGGTGAAAAAACATTTGCTGAGAATCCAGGAGATTCGTAGTTTTTTGGAAGCTGGGCAAGCCATTTAAATTAAAGTGATATTCGCCAGGCTCTGCTTTTGGCTACATCAATAGCATACAAACCATAGAGATAGAACTTGGATCTACTTTATTTTGCCAAGTTTCAAAGAGCTAGCACAAACCGTGTTTTATTTAGAGTTCCAACTACATATATCCATAAAGGAGAAAACAGAGTGATACCTCAAAATGAAAACGGTTACTGCAAATGAACGGTTTAACCTAGAAGAACGAAATTTGGTGAGCCAAGTGGGATTGTTGCACTGATCATTACCTGAAAGTATCATCAAGATTGGGTGAAAAAACATTTGCTGAGATTCCAGGAGATTCATAGTTTTTTAAAAGCTGGGCAAGCCCTTTCAATGAAAGATATTTTTTCAAAGTACTAACACAAACCGTGTTTTATTTAGAGTTCCATCAACATGTATCCATATAGGAGAAAACAGAGTGAAACCTCAAAATAAAAACGGTTACTGCAAACAAACGGTTTAACCTAGAAGAACGAAATTTGGTGAGCCCAGTGGGACTGGTGTACTGATAATTACCTGAAAGTATCATCAAGATTGGGTGAAAAACGTTTGCTGAGATTCCAGGAGATTCGTAGTTTTTTGGAAGATGGGCAAGACCTTTCAATGAAAGTGATTTTAGCCAGTCTCTGCTTTGGGCTACATCAATAGCAAACAAACCATAAAGATAGAACTTGGAACTACTATATTGTGCTAAAGTTTTAAAGAGCTAGCACAAACCGTGTTTGATTTAGAGTTCTAACTACATGTATCCATATAGGAGAAAACAGAGTGAAACCTCAAAATGAAAACGGTTACTGCAAACGAACGGTTTAACCTAGAAGAACGAAATTTGGTGAGCCAAGTGTGACTTGATTACTGATCATTACCTGAAAGTATCATCAAGATTGGGTGAAAAAACATTTGCTGAGATTCCAGGAGATTCGTAGTTTTTTGGAAGCTGGGCAAGCCCTTTCACTGAAAGTCATTTTCGCCAGTGTCTGCTTTGGGCTACATCAATAGCAAACAAAACATAGAGATAGATCCTGGAACTCCTTTATTGTGCCAAGTTTCAAAGAGTTAGCATAAACCGTGTTTGATTTAGAGTTCCAAATACATGTATCCATATAGGAGAAAACAGAGTGAAACCTCAAAATGAAAACGGTTACTGCAAACGAACGGTTTAACCTAGAAGAACGAAATTTGGTGAGTCAAGTGGGACTTGATTACTGATCATTACCTGAAAGTATCATCAAGATTGGGTGAAAAAACATTTGCTGAGATTTCAGGAGATTCATAGTTTTTTAGAAGCTGGGAAAGCCCTATCAATGAAAGTGATTTTCACCTGTCTCTGCTTTTGGTTACATCAATAGCAAAGAATCCATAGAGATAGAACTTGGAACTACTTTATTGTGCCAAGTTTCAAAGAGCTACCACAAAACGTGTTTGATTTAGAGTTCCAAATACATGTGTCCATATAGGAGAAAACAGAGTGAAACCTCAAAATTAAAGCGTTTACTGCAAACGAATGGTTTAACCTAGAAGAACTAAATTGTGTGAGCCAAGTGGGACTGGTGTACTGATCATTGCCTGAAAGTATCATCAAGATTGGGTGAAAAACCATTTGCTGAGATTCCAGGAGATTCGTAGTTTTTTAGAAGCTGGGCAAGCCCTTCCAATGAAAGTGATTTTCAAGAATCTCTACTTAGGGCTAAATCAGTAGCAAAAAAATCATAGAGATAGAACTTGAAACTACATTATTGTGCCAAGTTTTAAAGAACTAGCACAAACCGTGTTTGGTTTAGAGTTCCAAATACATGTATCCATATATGAGAAAACAGAGTGAAACCTCAAAATGAAAACGGTTACTGCAAACGAACGGTTTAAAATAAAAGAACGGAATTTTGGTGAGCCAAGTGCGATTGGTGTACGGATCATTACCTGAAAGTATCATCAAGATTGGGTGAAAAAACATTTGCTGAGATTTCAGGAGATTCATAATTTTTTGGAAGCTGGGCAAGCCCTTTCAATGAAAGTGATTTTAGCCAGTCTCTGCTTTGGGCTACATTAATAGCAAACAATCCATAGAGATAGAACTTGGAACTACTTTATTGTGCCAAGTTTCATAGAGCTACCACAAACCGTGTTTGATTTAGAGTTCCAACTACATGTATCCATATAGGAGAAAGCAGAGTGAAACCTCAAAATGAAAGCGTTTACTGCAAATGAACGGTTTAACCTAGAAGAACGAAATTTGGTGAGCCAAGTGGGATTGTTGTACTGATCATTACCTGAAAGTATCATCAAGTTTGGGTGAAAAAACTTTTGCTGAGATTCCAGGAGATTCATAGTTTTTTAAAAGCTGGGCAAGCCCTTTCAATGAAAGTTATTTTTTCCATTCTCTGGTTTGGGCTACATCAATAGCAAACAAACCATAGAGATATGCAAAGATTCAAAGAGCTAGCACAAACCGTGTTTGATTTTGAGTTCCAACTACATGTATCCATATAGAAGAAAACAGAGTGAAACCTCAAAATAAAAACGGTTACTGCAAACGAACGGTTTAACCTAGAAGAAAGAAATTTGGTGAGCCAAGTGGGACTGGTGTACTGATTATTACCTGAAAGTATAATCAAGATTGGGTGAAAAAACATTTGCTGAGATTCCAGGAGATTCGTAGTTTTTTGGAAGCTGGGCAAGCCCTTTCAATGAAAGTGACTTTCGCCAGACTCGGCTTTGGCTACATCAATAGCAAACAAACCATAGAGATAGAACTTGGAACTGCTTTATTGTGCCAAGTTTCAAAGTACTAACACAAACCGTGTTTTATTTAGAGTTCCATCAACATGTATCCATATAGGAGAAAACAGAGTGAAACCTCAAAATAAAAACGGTTACTGCAAACAAACGGTTTAACCTAGAAGAACGAAATTTGGTGAGCCAAGTGGGATTGGTGTACTGATCATTCCCTGAATGTATCATCAAGATTGGGTGAAAAATCATTTGCTGAGATTCCAGGAGATTCGTAGTTTTTTGGAAGCTGGGCAAGCCCTTTCAATGAGTCATTTTCGCCAGTGTCTACTTTGGGCTACATCAGTAGCAAACAAAATATAGAGAGAGAACATAGAATCACTTAATTGTGCCGAGTTTCAAGGTGGTAGCACAAACCGTGTTTTATTTAGATTTCCAAGTACATGTATTTATATAGGAGAAAACAGAGTGAAACCTCAAAAAGTAAACAGTTACTGCCAAAGAACTGTTTTACCTAGAAGAACAAAATTTGGTGAGCCCAGTGGGACTGGTGTACTGATAATTACCTGAAAGTATCATCAAGATTGGGTGAAAAACGTTTGCTGAGATTCCAGGAGATTCGTAGTTTTTTGGAAGATGGGCAAGACCTTTCAATGAAAGTGATTTTAGCCAGTCTCTGCTTTGGGCTACATCAATAGCAAACAAACCATAAAGATAGAACTTGGAACTACTATATTGAGCTAAAGTTTTAAAGAGCTAGCACAAACCGTGTTTGATTTAGAGTTCCAACTACATGTATCCATATAGGTGAAAACAGAGTGAAACCTCAAAATGAAAACGGTTACTGCAAACGAACGGTTTAACCTAGAAGAACGAAATTTGGTGAGCCAAGTGTGACTTGATTACTGATCATTACCTGAAAGTATCATCAAGATTGGGTGAAAAAACATTTGCTGAGATTCCAGGAGATTCGTAGTTTTTTGGAAGCTGGGCAAGCCCTTTCACTGAAAGTCATTTTCGCCAGTGTCTGCTTTGGGCTACATCAATAGCAAACAAAACATAGAGATAGATCCTGGAACTCCTTTATTGTGCCAAGTTTCAAAGAGTTAGCATAAACCGTGTTTGATTTAGAGTTCCAACTACATGTATCCATATAGGAGAAAACAGAGTGAAACCTCAAAATGAAAACGGTTACTGCAAACGAACGGTTTAACCTAGAAGAACGAAATTTGGTGAGTCAAGTGGGACTTGATTACTGATCATTACCTGAAAGTATCATCAAGATTGGGTGAAAAGACATTTGCTGAGATTCCAGGAGATTCGTAGTTTTTGGAAGCTGGGCAAGCCCTTTCACTGAAACTCATTTTCGCCAGTGTCTGCTTTGGGCTACATCAATAGCAAACAAAACATAGAGATAGATCCTGGAACTCCTTTATTGTGCCAAGTTTCAAAGAGTTAGCATAAACCGTGTTTGATTTAGAGTTCCAACTACATGTATCCATATATGAGAAAACATAGTGAAACCTCAAAATGAAAACGGTTACTGCAAACGAACGGTTTAACCTAGAAGAACGAAATTTGGTGAGTCAAGTGGGACTTGATTACTGATCATTACCTGAAAGTATTATCAAGATTGGGTGAAAAAACATTTGCTGAGACTTCAGGAGATTCATAGTTTTTTGGAAGCTGGGAAAGCCCTATCAATGAAAGTGATTTTCACCAGTCTCTGCTTTTGGTTACATCAATAGCAAAGAATCCATAGAGATAGAACTTGGAACTACTTTATTGTGCCAAGTTTCAAAGAGCTACCACAAACCGTGTTTGATTTAGAGTTCCAACTATATGTATCCATATAGGAGAAAACAGAGTGAAACCTCAAAATGAAAGCGTTTACTGCAAAGGAATGGTTTAACCTAGAAGAACAAAATTTGGTGAGCCAGGTGGGACTTGTGTACTGATCATTGCCTGAAAGTATCATCAAGTTTGAGTGAAAAACCATTTGCTGAGATGCCAGGAGATTTGTACCTTTTTAGAAGCTGGGCAAGCCCTTTCAATGAAAGTGATTTTCACCAATCTCTGCTTATGGCTACATCAGTAGCAATAAAACCATAGAGATAGAACTTGAAACTACTTTATTGGGCCAAGTTTCATAGAGCTACCACAAACCGTGTTTGATTTAGAGTTCCAAATACATGTATGCATATAGGAGAAAACAGAGTGAAACGTCAAAATGAAAACGGTTACTGCAAACGAACGGTTCAACCTGGAAAAAAAAATTTTGGTGAACCAAGTGGGACCGGTGTACTGATCATTACCTGAAAGTATCATCACGATTGGGTAAAAAAACCTTTGTTGAGATTCCAGGAAATTCGTAGTTTTTTGGAAGCTGGGCAAGTCTTTTCAATGAAAGTGATTTTTGCCAGTCTTTGCTTTGGGCTATATCAATACCAAACAAACCATAGAGATAGAACTTGGAAGTTCTTTATTGTGCCAAGTTTCAAAGAGCTAGCGCAAACCGTGTTTGATTTATAGTTCCTAGTACATGTATCCATATAGGAGAAAACAGAGTGAAACCTCATAATGAAAACGGTTACTGCAAACGAACGGTTTAACCTAGAAGAACGAAATTTGTTGAGCCAAGTGGGACTGGTGTACTGATAATTACCTGAAAGTATCATCAAGTTTGGGTGAAAAAACATTTGCTGAGATTCCAGGAGATTCTTAGTTTTTTGGAAGCTGTGCAAGCCTTTTCAATAAAGTGATTTTTGCCTGTCTCTGCTTTGGGCTACATTAATAGCAAACAAACTATAGAGATAGAACATGGAACTACTTTATTGTTCCATGTTTCAAAGAGTTAGCACAAATCGTACTTGATTTAGAGTTCCAAAAACATGTATCTATATAGGAGAAAACTGAGTGAAACCTCAAAATTAAAACGGTTACTGAAAACGAACGGTTTAACCTAGAAGAACAAAATTTGGTGAGCCAAGTGGGATTGGTGTACTGATCATTACCCGAAAGTATCAACAAGATTGGGTGAAAAAACATTTACTGAGATTCCAAAAGATTCGTAGTTTTTTGGAAGCCTGGCCAGCCCTGTCAATGAAAGTTATTTTCGCCAGTTTATGCTTTGGGCTACATCAATAGCAAACAAAACATAGAAATAGAACTTGGAACACTTTTATTGTGCCAAGTTTTAAAGAGTTAGCACTAACCATGTTTGATTTAGAGTTCCAACTACATGTATCCATATAGGAGAAAACAGAGTGAAACCTCAAAATGAAAACGGTTACTGCAAACGAACGGTTTAACCTAGAAGAACGAAATTTGGTGAGTCAAGTGGGTCTTGATTACTGATCATTACCTGAAAGTATCATCAAGATTGGGTGAAAAAAACATTTGCTGAGATTCCAGGAGATTCGTAGTTTTTTGGAAGCTGGGCAAGCCCTTTCAATGAAAGTCATTTTCGCCAGAGTCTGCTTTGGGCTACATCAATAGCAAACAAAATATAGAGATAGAACATGGAATTACTTGATTTTGCCGACTTTCAAGAAGCTAGCACAAACCGTGTTTTATTTAGAGCTCAAAGTACATGTATCCATATATGAGAAAACAGAGTGAAACCTCAAAAAGAAAACGGTTACTGCCAAAGAACTGTTTTACCTAGAAGAACGAAATATGGTGAGCCCAGAGGGACTGGTGTACTGATCATTGCCTGAAAGTATCATCAAGATTGAGTGAAAAACCATTTGCTGAGATTCCAGGAGATTTTTAGTTTTTTAGAAGCTGGTCAAGACCTTTCAATGAAAGTGATTTTCAATAATCTCTGCTTAGGGCTACATCAGTAGCAAAAAAATTGTAGACATAGAACTTGAAACTACTTTATTGTGCCAAGTTTCTAAGAGCTAGCACAAACCGTGTTTGATTTAGAGTTCCAACTACATGTATCCATATAGGAGAAAACAGAGTGAAACCTCAAAATGAAAACGGTTACTGCAAACGAACGGTTTAACCTAGAAGATCGAAATTTGGTGAGACAAGTGGGACTGGTGGACTGATCATTACCTGAAAGTATCATCAAGATTGGGTGAAAAACGTTTGCTGAGATTCCAGGAGATTCGTAGTTTTTTGGAAGATGGGCAAGTCCTTTCAATATAAGTGATTTTCGCCAGTCTCTGCTTTGGGCTACATCAATAGCAAACAAACCATAAAGATCGAAATTGGAACTAGTATATTGTGCTAAATTTTTAAGGAGCTAGTACAAACCGTGTTTGATTTAGAGTTCCAACTACATGTATCCATATAGGAGAAAACAGAGTGAAACCTCAAACTGAAAACGGTTACTGCAAACGAACGGTTTAACCTAGAAGAACGAAATTTGTTGAGCCAAGTGGGATTGGTGTACTGATCATTACCTGAAATTATCATCAAGATTGGGTGAAAAAACATTTGCTGAGATTCCAGGAGATTCATAGTTTTTGGAAGCTGGGCAAGCCCTTTCACTGAAAGTCATTTTCGCCAGTCTCTGCTTTGGACTACATCACTAGCAAACAAACTATAGAGGTAGAAATTTGACCTACATTAATTTGCCAAGTTTCAAAGAGCTAGCACAAACCGTGTTTGATTTAGAGTTCCAAACTACATGTATCCATAAAGAAGAAAAAAGAGTGAAACCTCAAAATGAAAACGGTTACTGTAAATGAATTGTTTAACCTAGAAGAACGCAATTTGGTGAGCCAAGTGGGATTGGTATACTGACCATTACCTGAAAGTATCATGAAGATTGGGTGAAAAAACATTTGCTGAGATTCCAGGATATTCATAGTTTTTTGGAAGCATGGCAAGACCTTTCAATGAAAGTGATTGTCGCAAGTCTCTGCTTTAGGCTACATCAATAACAAACAAACCATAGAAATAAAACTTGGAACTACTTTTTTGTGCCAAGTTTCAAAGCGCTAACACAAACCGTGTTTTATTTAGAGTTCCAACTACAGGTATCCATATAGGAGAAAACAGAGTGAAACCTCAAAATGTAAACGGTTACTGCAAACGAGCGGTTTAACCTAGAAAAACGAAATTTGGTGAGCCAAGTGGGATTCGTGTACTGATCATTACCTGAAATATTCATCAAGATTGGGTTAGAAAACATTTGCTGATATTCCAGGGGATTCGTAGTGTTTTGGATGCTTGGAAAGGCCTTTTAATGAAAGTGATTTTAGCCAGTCTCTGCTTTGGGCTACATCAATAGCAAACAAACCATAGAGATAGAACTTGGAACTACTTTATTGTGCCAAGTTTCAGAGAGCTTGCACAAACCGTGTTTGATTTAGAGTTCCAACTACATGTATCCATATAGGAGAAAACAGAGTAAAAACTCAAAATGAAAACGGTTACTGCAAATGAACGGTTTAACCTAGAAAACGAAATTTGGTGAGCCAAGTGGGATTGGTGTACTGATCTTTTCCTGAAATTATCATCAAGATTGGGTTAGAAATCATTTGCTGAGTTTCCAGGAGATTCGTAGTGTTTTGGAAGCTGGGCAAGCCCTTTCAATGAAAGTGATTTTAGCCAGTCTCTGCTTTGGGCTACATCAATAGAAAACAAACCATAGAGATAGAACTTGGAACTACTTTATTGTGCCAAGGTTCAGAGAACTAGCACAAACCGTGTTTGATTTAGAGTTCCAACTACATGTATCCATATAGGAGAAAACAGAGTAAAACCTCAAAATGAAAACTGTTACTGCAAACGAACGGTTTAACCTAGAAGAACAAAATTTCGTGAGCCAAGTGGGATTGGTGTACTGATAATTATCTGAAAGTATCATCAAGATTGGGTGTAAAAATGTTTGCTGAGATTCCAGGAGATTCGTAGTTTTTTGGAAGCTGGACAAGCCCTTTCAATGAAAGTGATTTTCGCCACTCTCTGCTTTGGGCTACATTAATAGCAAAGAAACAATAGAGACGGAACTTGAAACTACTATATTGTGCCAACTTTCAAAGAGCTAGCACAAACTGTGTTTGATTTAGAGTTCCAAATACATGTATCCATATAGGAGAAAACAGAGTGAAACCTCAATATTTAAACGGTTCCTGCAAAGGAACGGTTTTACCTATAAGAACGAAATTTGGTGAGCTAGGTGGGATTGGTGTACTTATCATTACCTGAAAGTATCATCAAGATTGGGTGAAAAAACATTTGCTGAGATTCCAAGAGATTCATAGTTTTTGGAAGCTGGGCAAGCCCTTTCAATTAAAGTCATTTTCGCCAGTCTCTACTTTGGACTACATCACTAGCAAACAAACTATAGAGGTAGAACTTTGACCTACTTTAATTTTCCAAGTTTCAAAGAGCTAGCACAAACCGTGTTTGATTTAGAGCTCCAAACTTCATGTATCCATAAAGAAGAAAAAAGAGTGAAACCTCAAAATGAAAACGGTTACTGCAAATAAACTGTTTAACCTAGAAGAACGAAATTTGTTGAGCCAAGTGGGATTGGTGTACTGATCATTACCTGAAAGTATCATGAAGATTGGGTGAAAAAACATTTGCTGAGATTCCAGGATATTCATAGTTTTTTGGAAGCAGGGCAAGACCTTTCAATGAAAGTGATTGTCGCAAGTCTCTGCTTTAGGCTACATCAATAACAAACAAACCATAGAAATAAATCTTGGAACTACTTTTTTGTGCCAAGTTTCAAAGCGCTAACACAAAGCGTGTTTTATTTAGAGTT
The DNA here is from genome assembly GCF_052094955.1 of Ictidomys tridecemlineatus. Lineage (NCBI taxonomy): Eukaryota > Metazoa > Chordata > Mammalia > Rodentia > Sciuridae > Ictidomys > Ictidomys tridecemlineatus. The sequence continues at coordinate 61,605,138 of NC_135489.1, forward strand.
CCAACTACATGTATCCTTATAGGAGAAAACAGAGTGAAACCTAAAAATGTAAACGGTTACTGCAAACGAGCGGTTTAACCTAGAAGAACGAAATCTGGTGAGCCAAGTGGTATTGGTGTACTGATCATTACCTGAAATTTTCATCAAGATTGGGTTAGAAAACATTTGCTGAGATTCCGGGAGATTCGTAGTGTTTTGGAAGCTTGGCAAGTCCTTTCAATGAAAGTGATTTTAGCCAGTCTCTGCTTTGGGCTACATCAATAGCAAACAAACCATAGAGATAGAACTTGGAACTACTTTATTGTGCCAAGTTTCAGAGAGCTAGCACAAACCGTGTTTGATTTAGAGTTCCAACTACATGTATCCTTATGGGAGAAAACAGAGTGAAACCTCAAAATGAAAACGGTTACTTCAAACGAACGGTTTAACCTAGAAGATCGAAATTTGGTTAGCCAAGTGGGACTGGTGTACTGATCATTACCTGAAAGTATCATCAAGATTTGGTGAAAAAACCTTTGCTGAGATTCCAGGAGATTCGTAGATTTTTGAAGCAGAGCAAGACCTTTCATTGAAAGTGATTGTCGCCAGTCTCTGCTTTGGGCTACATCAATAGCAACAAACCATAGAAATAACTCTTGGAACTACTTTATTGTGCCAAGTTTCAAAGAGCTAGCAGAAACCGTGTTTGATTTAGAGTTCCAACTACATGTATCCATATAGGAGAAAACAGAGTGAAACCTCAAAATGAAAACAGTTCCTGCAAAAGAACGGTTTTACCTATAAGAACGAAATTTGGTGAGCCAAGTGGGATTGGTGTACTGATTATTACCTGAAATTATCATCAAGTTTGGGTGAAAAAACATTTGCTCAGATTCCAGGAGATTCGTAGTTTTTTGAAGCTGGGCAAGCCCGTTCAATGAAAGTCATTTTCGCCAGTCTCTGCTTTGGACTACATCACTAGCAAACAAACTCTAGAGGTAGAACTTGGAACTACTTTATTGTGCCAAGTTTCAAAGAGCTAGCACAAACCGTGTTTGATTTAGAGTTCCAACTACATGTATCCATAAAGAAAAAAAAAACAGTGAAACCTCAAAATAAAAACGGTTACTGCAAATGAACTGTTTAACCTAGAAGAACAAAATTGGGTGAGGCAAGTGGGCTTGGTGTACTGATCATTACCTGAAAGTATCATGAAGATTGGTTGAAAAAACATTTGCTTAGATTCCAGGATATTCGTAGTTTTTTGGAAACAGGGCAAGACCTTTCAATGAAAGTGATTGTCGCCAGTCTCTGCTTTGGGCTACATCAATAGCAAACAAACCATAGAAACAAAACTTGGAACTACTTTTTTGTGCCAAGTTTCAAAGAGCTAACACAAACCGTGTTTGATTTAGAGTTCCAACTACATGTATCTATATGGGAGAAAACAGAGTTAAACCTCAAAATGAAAACGGTTACTGCAAACGAACGATTTAACCTAGAAGAACGAAATTTGGTGACCCAAGTGGGTTTGGTGTACTAATCATTATCTGAAAGTATCATCAAGATTGGGTGAAAAAACATGATCTGAGATTCAATGAGATTCGTAGTTTTTTAGAAGCTGGGAAAGCCCTTTCAATGAAAGTGATTTTCGCCAGTCTCTGCTTTGGGCTACAACAATAGCAAACAAACAACAAAGATAGAACTTGGACCTTCTTTATTGTGCCAAGTTTCAAAGAGCTAGCACAAACCGTGTTTGATTTAGAGTTCCAACTACATGTATTCATATAGGAGAAACAGAGTGAAACCTCACAATGAAAACGGTTACTGCAAAGTAACGGTTTAACCTAAAAGAACGAAATTTGGTGAGTCAAGTGGGATTGGTGTACTGATGATTATCTGAAAGTATCATCAAGATTGGGTGAAAAAACATTTGATGAGAATTCAGGAGATTCATAGTTTTTTGGAAGCTGGACAAGCCCTTTCAATGAAAGTGATTTTTGCCAGTCTCTGCTTTGGGCTAAATTAATAGCAAAGAAAAAATAGAGACGGAACTTGAAACTACTATATTGTGCCAAGTTTCAAAGAGCTAGCACAAACCGTGTTTGATTTAGAGTTCCAACTACATGTATCCATATATGAGGAAACAGAGTGAAACCTCAAAATGAAAACGGTTACTGCAAACGAACGGTTTAACCTAGAAGAACGAAATTTGGTGAGCCAAGTGGGACTGGTGTACTGATCATTACCTGAAAGAATCATCAAGATTGGGTGAAAAACATTTGCTGTGATTTCACGAGATTGTATTTTTTGAAAGCTGGGCAATCCCTTTCAATGAAAGTGATTTCGCCAGTCTCTTCTTTGGGATACATCAACAGCACACAAACCATACAGATAGAACTTGGAACTACTTTATTGTGGCAAGTTTAAAAGAGCTAGCAAAAACCGTGTTCGATTTAAAGTTCCAATTACATGTGTCCCTATAGGCGAAAAAAGAGTGAAACATCAAAATGAAAACGGTCACTGCAAACGAACGGTTTAACCTACAAGAACGAAATTTGATGAGCCAAGTGGGAATGTTGTACTGATCATTACCTGAAAGTATCATCAAGATTGGGTGAAAAAAATATTGGCTGAGATTCTAGGAGATTCCTAGTTTCTTGGAAGCTGGGCAAGCCTTTTAAATGAAAGTGATTTTTGCCAACTCTGCTGTGAGCTACATCAATAGCAAACAAACCATAGATATAGAACTTGGAACTACTTTATTGTACCAAGTTTCAAAGAGCTAGCACAAACCGTATTTGATTTAGAGTTCCAAATACATGTATCCTTATAGGAGAAAACAGAGTGAATCCTAAAAATGAAAACGGTTTCTGCAAATGAATGGTTTAACCTAAAAGAACAAAATTTGGTGAGCCAGATAAGATTGTTGTACTGATCATTACCTGAAAGTATCATCAAGATTGGATGAAAAAATATTTGCTGAGATTCCAGGAGATTCGTAGTTTTTGGGAAGCTGGGAAAGCCCATTCAATGAAAGTGATTTCGCCAGTCTCTGCTTTGGGCAGAGTTCCAAATACATGTATCCAAATAGGAGAAGACAGAGTTAAAGCTAAAAATGAAAACGGTTACAGCAAACGAACGGTTTAACCTAGAAAAACGAAATTTGGTGAGCCAAGTAATTTTGGTGTACTGATCATTACCTGAAAAAATCATCAAGATTGGGTGAAAAAATGTTTGCTGAGATTTAATGCAACTCGTAGTTTTTTGGAAGATTGGCAACCCCATTCTATGAAAGTGATTCTCGCCGGTCTCTGCTTAGGGCTACATCAACAGGAAACAAATCATAGAGATAGAACTTGAAACCTCTTTATTGTGTCATGTTTCAAAGAGCTAGCAAAAACCGTGTTTTATTTAGAGTTTCAAATACATGTATCCGTATAGGAGAAAACAGAGTGAAACCTAAAAATGAAAACGGTTACTGCAAACCAACGGTTTAACCTAGAAGAACGAAATTTGGTGAGCCAAGTGGTTTTGGTGTACTGATCATTACCTGAAGGAATCATCAAGATTGGGTGAAAAAACGTTTGCTGAGATTTCAGGCAACTCGTATTTTTTCTAATCTTAGCAACCCCTTTCCATGAAAGTGATTCTCGCCAGTCTCTTCTTAGGGCTACATCAACAACAAACAAACCATAGAGAGAGAACTTGAAACTACTTTAATTTGTCAAGTTTCAAAGAGCTAGGACAAACCGTGTTTGATTTAGAGTTCCAAATACATGTATTCATATAAGAGAAAACAGAGTAAAAGCTAAAAATGAAAACGTTTACTGTAAATGAACGGTTTTACCTAGAAGAACGAAATTTGGAGAGCCAAGTGGGTTTGGTGTACTGATCATTACCTGAAAGAATCATCAAGATTGGGTAAAAAAATGTTTGCTGAGATTTCAGGCAACTCGTAGTTTTTTGGAAGCTTGGCAACCCCTTTCCATGAAAGTGATTCTCGCCAGTCTCTTCTTAGGGCTACATCAACAGCAAACAATCCATAGAGATAGAACTTGAAACTGCTTTATTTTGTCAAGTTTCAAAGAGCTAGCACTAACCGTGTTTGATTTAGAGTTCCAAATACATGTATCCACATAGGAGAAAACAGAGTGAAACCTAAAAATGAAAACGGTTACTGCAAACCAACGGTTTAACCTAGAAGAACGAAATTTGGTGAGCCAAGTGGTTTTGGTGTACTGATCATTACCTGAAGGAATCATCAAGATTGGGTGAAAAAACGTTTGCTGAGATTTCAGGCAACTCGTAGTTTTTGAAACCTTGGCAACCCCTTTCCATGAAAGTGTTTCTCGCCAGTCTCTGCTTATGGCTACATCAACAGCAAACAAACCGTAGAGATAGAACTTGAAACTGCTTTATTGTGTCAAGTTTCAAAGAGCTAGCACAAACCGTGTTTGATTTAGAATTCCAAACACATGTATCCAAATATGAGAAAACAGAGTTAAAGCTAAAAATGAATACGGTTACAGCAAACGAACGGTTTAACCTAGAAGAACGAAATTTGCTGAGCCAAGTGGTTTTGGTATACTGATCATTACCTGAAAAAATCATCAAGATTGGGTAAAAAAGCGTTTGCTGAGATTTCAGGCAACTAGTAGTTTTTTGGAAGCTTGGCAAACCCTTTCCATGAAAGTGATTCTCGCCAGTCTCTGCTTAGGGCTACATCAACAGCAAACAAACCATAGAGATAGAACTTGAAACTTTTTTATTGTGTCAAGTTTCAAAGAGCTAGCACAAACCGTGTTTGATTTAGAGTTTCAAATACATGTATCCGTATAGGAGAAAACAGAGTGAAACCTAAAAATGAAAACGGTTACTGCATACGAACGGTTTAACCTAGAAGAACGAAATTTGGTGAGCCAAGTGGTTTTGGTGTACTGATCATTACGTGAAAGAATCATCAAGATTCGGTGAAAAAATGTTTGCTTAGATTTCAGGCAACTCGTAGTTTTTTGGAAGCTTGGCAACCCCTTTCTATGTAAGTGATTGTCGCCAGTCTCTGCTTAGGGCTACATCAACAGCAAACAAACCATAGAGATAGAACTTGAAACCTCTTTATTATGTCAAGTTTCAAAGAGCTAGCACAAACCGTGTTTGATTTAGAGTTCCAAATACATGTATCCGTTGAGGAGAAAACAGAGTGAAATCTAAAAATGAAAACGGTTACTGCAAACGAACGGTTTAACCTAGAAGAACAAGATTTGGTGAGCCAAATGGTTTTCGTGTACTGATCCTTACCTGAAAGAATCATCAAGATTGGGTGAAAAAATATTTGCTGAGATTTCAGGAAACTCGTAGTTTTTTGAAGCTTGGCAACCCCTTTCCATGAAAGTGATTCTCCCCAGTCTCTACTTAGGGCTACATCAACAGCAAACAAACCATAGAGAGAGAACTTGAAACTGCTTTATTGTGTCAAGTTTGAAAGAGCTAGCACAAACCGTGTTGGATTTAGAGTTCCAAATACATGTATCCCTATAGGAGAAAACAGAGTGAAAGCTAAAAATGAAAACGTTTACTGCAAATGAACGGTTTTACCTAGAAGAACGAAATTTGGAGAGCCAAGTGGGTTTGGTGTACTGATCATTACCTGAAAGAATCATCAAGATTCGGTAAAAAAATGTTTGCTGAGATTTCAGGCAACTCGTAGTTTTTGGAAGCTTGGAACCCCTTTCCATGAAAGTGATTCTCGCCAGTCTCTTCTTAGGGCTACATCAACAGCAAACAAACCATAGAGATAGAAGTTGAAACTGCTTTATTGTGTCAAGTTTCAAAGAGCTAGCACATACCGTGTTTTATTTAGAGTTCCAAATACATGTATCCGCATAAGAGAAAACAGAGTGAAAGGTAAAAATGAAAACGGTTACTGCAAGTGAAAGGTTTAACCTAGAAGAACGAATTTGGTGAGCCAAGTGGTTTTGGTGTACTGATCATTACCTGAAAGAATCATCAAGATTGGGTAAAAAAATATTTGCTGAGATTTCAGGCAACTCGTAGATTTTTGGAAGCTTTGCAACCTCTTTCCATGAAAGTGATTTTCGCCAGTCTCTGCTTAGGGATACATCAACAGCAAACAAACTATAGAGATAGAACTTGAAACTGCTTTATTGTGTCAAGTTTCAAAGAGCTAGCACTAACCGTGTTTGATTTAGAGTTCCAAATACATGTATCCACATAGGAGAAAACAGAGTGAAAACTAAAAATGAAAACGGATACTGCAAACGAACGGTTTAACCTAGAAGAACGAAATTTGGTGAGCCAAGTGGTTTTGGTGTACTGATCATTAACCTGAAAGTATCTTCAAGATTGAGTGAAAAAATGTTTGCTGCGATTCCAGGCAACTCGTAGTTTTTTGGAAGCTTGGCAACCCCTTTCCATGAAAGTGATTCTCGCCAGTCTCTGCTTAGGGCTACATTAACGGCAAACAAACCATTGAGATAGAACTTGAAACTGCTTTATTGTGTCAAGTTTCAAAGAACTAGCACAAACCGTGTTTGATTTAGAGTTCCAAATACATGTATCCGTATAGGAGAAAACAGAGTGAAACCTCAAAATGAAAATGGTTACTGCAAACGAACGGTTTAACGTAGACGAACGAAACTTGGTGAGCCAAGTGGTTTTGATGTACTGATCATTACCTGAAAGAATCATAGAGATTGGGTGAAAAAATGTTTGCTGAGATTTCAGGCAACTCGTATTTTTTTCTAATCTTAGCAACCCCTTTCCATGAAAGTGATTCTCGCCAGTCTCTTCTTAGGCTACATCAACAACAAACAAACCATAGAGAGAGAACTTGAAACTACTTTAATTTGTCAAGTTTCAAAGAGCTAGGACAAACCGTGTTTGATTTAGAGTTCCAAATACATGTATTCATATAAGAGAAAACAGAGTAAAAGCTAAAAATGAAAACGTTTACTGTAAATGAACGGTTTTACCTAGAAGAACGAAATTTGGAGAGCCAAGTGGGTTTGGTGTACTGATCATTACCTGAAAGAATCATCAAGATTGGGTAAAAAAATGTTTGCTGAGATTTCAGGCAACTCGTAGTTTTTTGGAAGCTTGGCAACCCCTTTCCATGAAAGTGATTCTCGCCAGTCTCTTCTTAGGGCTACATCAACAGCAAACAATCCATAGAGATAGAACTTGAAACTGCTTTATTTTGTCAAGTTTCAAAGAGCTAGCACTAACCGTGTTTGATTTAGAGTTCCAAATACATGTATCCACATAGGAGAAAACAGAGTGAAACCTAAAAATGAAAACGGTTACTGCAAACCAACGGTTTAACCTAGAAGAACGAAATTTGGTGAGCCAAGTGGTTTTGGTGTACTGATCATTACCTGAAGGAATCATCAAGATTGGGTGAAAAAACGTTTGCTGAGATTTCAGGCAACTCGTAGTTTTTGAAACCTTGGCAACCCCTTTCCATGAAAGTGTTTCTCGCCAGTCTCTGCTTATGGCTACATCAACAGCAAACAAACCGTAGAGATAGAACTTGAAACTGCTTTATTGTGTCAAGTTTCAAAGAGCTAGCACAAACCGTGTTTGATTTAGAATTCCAAACACATGTATCCAAATATGAGAAAACAGAGTTAAAGCTAAAAATGAATACGGTTACAGCAAACGAACGGTTTAACCTAGAAGAACGAAATTTGCTGAGCCAAGTGGTTTTGGTATACTGATCATTACCTGAAAAAATCATCAAGATTGGGTAAAAAAGCGTTTGCTGAGATTTCAGGCAACTAGTAGTTTTTGGAAGCTTGGCAAACCCTTTCCATGAAAGTGATTCTCGCCAGTCTCTGCTTAGGGCTACATCAACAGCAAACAAACCATAGAGATAGAACTTGAAACTTTTTATTGTGTCAAGTTTCAAAGAGCTAGCACAAACCGTGTTTGATTTAGAGTTTCAAATACATGTATCCGTATAGGAGAAAACAGAGTGAAACCTAAAAATGAAAACGGTTACTGCATACGAACGGTTTAACCTAGAAGAACGAAATTTGGTGAGCCAAGTGGTTTTGGTGTACTGATCATTACGTGAAAGAATCATCAAGATTCGGTGAAAAAATGTTTGCTTAGATTTCAGGCAACTCGTAGTTTTTTGGAAGCTTGGCAACCCCTTTCTATGTAAGTGATTGTCGCCAGTCTCTGCTTAGGGCTACATCAACAGCAAACAAACCATAGAGATAGAACTTGAAACCTCTTTATTATGTCAAGTTTCAAAGAGCTAGCACAAACCGTGTTTGATTTAGAGTTCCAAATACATGTATCCGTTGAGGAGAAAACAGAGTGAAATCTAAAAATGAAAACGGTTACTGCAAACGAACGGTTTAACCTAGAAGAACAAGATTTGGTGAGCCAAATGGTTTTCGTGTACTGATCCTTACCTGAAAGAATCATCAAGATTGGGTGAAAAAATATTTGCTGAGATTTCAGGAAACTCGTAGTTTTTTTGAAGCTTGGCAACCCCTTTCCATGAAAGTGATTCTCCCCAGTCTCTACTTAGGGCTACATCAACAGCAAACAAACCATAGAGAGAGAACTTGAAACTGCTTTATTGTGTCAAGTTTGAAAGAGCTAGCACAAACCGTGTTGGATTTAGAGTTCCAAATACATGTATCCCTATAGGAGAAAACAGAGTGAAAGCTAAAAATGAAACGTTTACTGCAAATGAACGGTTTTACCTAGAAGAACGAAATTTGGAGAGCCAAGTGGGTTTGGTGTACTGATCATTACCTGAAAGAATCATCAAGATTCGGTAGAAAAATGTTTGCTGAGATTTCAGGCAACTCGTAGTTTTTTGGAAGCTTGGAAACCCTTTCCATGAAAGTGATTCTCGCCAGTCTCTTCTTAGGGCTACATCAACAGCAAACAAACCATAGAGATAGAAGTTGAAACTGCTTTATTGTGTCAAGTTTCAAAGAGCTAGCACATACCGTGTTTTATTTAGAGTTCCAAATACATGTATCCGCATAAGAGAAAACAGAGTGAAAGGTAAAAATGAAAACGGTTACTGCAAGTGAAAGGTTTAACCTAGAAGAACGAAATTTGGTGAGCCAAGTGGTTTTGGTGTACTGATCATTACCTGAAAGAATCATCAAGATTGGGTAAAAAAATATTTGCTGAGATTTCAGGCAACTCGTAGATTTTTGGAAGCTTTGCAACCTCTTTCCATGAAAGTGATTTTCGCCAGTCTCTGCTTAGGGATACATCAACAGCAAACAAACTATAGAGATAGAACTTGAAACTGCTTTATTGTGTCAAGTTTCAAAGAGCTAGCACTAACCGTGTTTGATTTTAGAGTTCCAAATACATGTATCCACATAGGAGAAAACAGAGTGAAAACTAAAAATGAAAACGGATACTGCAAACGAACGGTTTAACCTAGAAGAACGAAATTTGGTGAGCCAAGTGGTTTTGGTGTACTGATCATTACCTGAAAGTATCTTCAAGATTGAGTGAAAAAATGTTTGCTGCGATTTCAGGCAACTCGTAGTTTTTTGGAAGCTTGGCAACCCCTTTCCATGAAAGTGATTCTCGCCAGTCTCTGCTTAGGGCTACATTAACGGCAAACAAACCATTGAGATAGAACTTGAAACTGCTTTATTGTGTCAAGTTTCAAAGAACTAGCACAAACCGTGTTTGATTTAGAGTTCCAAATACATGTATCCGTATAGGAGAAAACAGAGTGAAACCTCAAAATGAAAAATGGTTACTGCAAACGAACGGTTTAACGTAGACGAACGAAACTTGGTGAGCCAAGTGGTTTTGATGTACTGATCATTACCTGAAAGAATCATAGAGATTGGGTGAAAAAATGTTTGCTGAGATTTCAGGCAACTCGTATTTTTTCTAATCTTAGCAACCCTTTCCATGAAAGTGATTCTCGCCAGTCTCTTCTTAGGGCTACATCAACAACAAACAAACCATAGAGAGAGAACTTGAAACTACTTTAATTTGTCAAGTTTCAAAGAGCTAGGACAAACCGTGTTTGATTTAGAGTTCCAAATACATGTATT